>NC_057719.1:40200322-40237534 GCF_004010195.1 Chiloscyllium plagiosum
GTGGTAGGTGAGGACCAGTGGGGTTCTGTCCTGGTGGCGATTGGAGGGGCGGGGCTCAAGGGCAAGGAGCGGGAAGTGGAGGAGATGCGGTGGAGAGCATCGTCGATCACGTCTGGGGGGAAATTGCGGTCTTTGAAGAAGGAGGCCATCTGGGTTGTTCGGTATTGGAACTGGTCCTCCTGGGAGCAGATAGTAGATAGATTGGAGTCAACATGAAGAATAGCCAAACTGATGTCCAACTTTGGGCCCAGTATGGGGATGGTGGGTGAACCAGAAGATATATGAAAGGTACGGTATCAGAGGATACATCACTGGGGGTACTTACAAGGCCCTGAAGGGCTAAGCCTTTTGCAAAATTAATTTTAGGGCAAAACAGCTACAGTGTAATTGAAGGCCATCATAGGATTCAGAGATATGAACAAATGAATGTTATATCAGAATCTGAAAAATCAGTCAGCCAGTCACAGGACAGCAACAATAGCTGCAGAGTTGAACGGGTTGTAAATTAGACAAAGTTACAACAACATTTAAACAACTGTAATGTACATCAACGTTTCAGCAACTGGAATGATAAAGTAAAACACGTCCAGTCGGTTTCGTCATTCATAAAGGTAAAGGCTGACTTTGACCTAATCTTTATTAATTTTTATCTATATACCTTAATCCTGTTGGTTAATGATTACAATTAGTTGTAAAATTAATCTGAATTATTTATTATTAATTGTTGTTTATGAATAAGAGTTTCAAACTATAACACCCTTTTCGTGTGTAAACTATCTCTTCGTTCCTGAAAGACTCGATTCGAAAAAGTACTGTCGATGCTGGAAATCTTAAATAGAAATAAAAGAAATGCTGAAATAACTCAGCAAGTGAGGCAACACCTGTCGACAGAAAAGCAGCGTTAACATTTTTTAAGCTCCACTTCTCTTGCAGAAATGCTGCTCGACCTATCGGGGTGTTTTTTTTTAGCATTTTCTGTTTCTATATCCTGACCCCTTCATCCTATGACTGAAGGTTACTGTGCACATTATAGAGATGGGTGTGTAGATAATTGAAGGGATGGTATACATGAAAGAAGCAGTGTTACTGAATACTGTATTGCTGAATGCCTGTGGTCTGATTGGCTGAGCCTACACCACCTCCTTTTGCTTCTCCTGGCTGGTTCCTCAGTCTGGTTTTGTTCCGATGGTGAAGAAGTTCACTGTCCTGAGTTCCGGCTCCAGTTGAAACATTTCCTCCCTTTCCAGCGCGCTGTCCAACACCAGGCTCGACCTGCTGGACTTGGAAAGCTCTCCTGCCCGCGATGTCTCGTCCACTTGTACCTGTTCAGGAACAGAAACGCCAACGCCGATTGGTGGACAACCCAAATGAGGTACATGTTCTGGTGATAAACACCGGAGGGACTATGACCATGGATTACCAAGATAATGGTGAGTGAGAATATTACAGTCAGAGAAAGTCCACAAGGACACATCCAGAACAGGAACACATCAGCCTTGAGATGTTTCTCCCTAAAACATCCTTAATTCCATATTCTACGAGAAATCCAAAAGTGAATCTGGGATTTGATGGCATTTTTCATGATTTTTTTAATGGGGCAGTGGTCATTGAAAACAGACGTAGATAGTAGACATTCGTTACTTAAAGGTAAAGAATAAACTAACGGGTAGAATGAGGTGACTTTATCACAATATCCTTTAGTGTCTTATTGATGAGGTCACATTGCTGTCAGCCGTGAAATGATGGGAAGACCCTCAGTGTGGATAGGAAGTCAGTTAGACATAGGTCTCCTGATTGAGTTAATAGCTCAGCTTTCAGAGTTCATGAGGAGATCCTAGAACTTGCTCAGATACCTTAAACATAGTTTTCTTTAAGACAATCCTTTATTGAATGAGAGCGAGAGAGAGAGCGCGAGAGAGAGAGAGCATTGCTTCTTTGCCAGCCTGTGCACAACAGGACAACTTTTCAAGTGGCTAAACAGAAACAGAAAGAGCAGAAGCTGCTGTGAGGCAACAAAACTGTACAGATCCAGTAGTGGTTTCCAACTCTGTTTGCCCAATCAATAAAGTCATAAAACTCCACCCTTAAATCTTTGTAAAAGCTTTTCTCTCAGTAACTTGGCTTTTTAAAAACAACAATCCCCAGTTCTTTTGACTTTCTAGTTCCAAGAAGTCACATGGTGAACTGTCTGCAAACCAGAAATTGTCCAAACCTCCCTTCTTTTCCAAGTCTCATAATCCACAAATAATCATGTGTTTCTTACATGGTGCAAAAATTTATGAGAATGGTTTTCAAAGGCATCAGTAATTTCAATAAAATGGAGAAACTGGGTTACTTCTCATTAGCAAAGGGAGATTCAGATGGTCCATGAATGATTGATGATAGTAAAGATACATAGGTGATGAGCATTGTTTGAATAAGGATTGACAACATGTATAAAGAGAGTCAGAAAGGGTCTTGTGGTGGACTGGTTGTGTCCCTATCTCTGAACCATACATCTACACTCAAGTTCGACTTCAGGATTCGATGGCCAGAGAGCTGTGTCATCCATTCAAACAGGTTGATTAAGATAATCTTTTCATAAAGAAAGTCAGTTGAAACACTATGTTAGTGGATAGGAAGTAGAGACCTGAAATGTTGCAGTCTGTGAATAAACATACTAACAAGGAAAAGATTTGCATCCTGTTTCTACTTCATCGTGTAGCTTGGATCTATTTAACATGGTAGCAGAGAATAATGTCTAAAAGTCAAGATTGGAAACTGAGAAGAATTTTATTTTGGACAACAGATTGTAATCAGACTTACTTTTGAGAGGAATGGTTGAAAGTACATGCAAAGTGTGAGAGTATGATTTTTGACCAATGTCCTGTAAGTCTGAAACCTATGACCAATGGAACAGTGAAATAGATTGATGGATGTGGATTATGTCCTTACTGAAGGAAAAACAATTGGACTTAGCACTGTCATTTCCTAGCTAAAGTGGAATCAGATATAAAGTATCTATGAAGCTTAATGCTGATCAGTTGATCACTGTCTTCCTTTGTGGACAGATTTCAAACTGCCCTCTCTTCTTTGCAGTCTCCTTCTCCTTTCTCTCTTACAGCTACCACACCTTCTCAGCCACATTGAAGTCTTCCTCTTTCCCACCACTCCATTTTAGCTTTCCTCTGTCTGCCACATCCCCTTTGTAAACTGCCTCCTTTTCTCTCTCAGTTGTCAGGAATCCTCATTCTTTCAACACCCCTGACTCTACATCCAACATCTTGCAGACCTCTATCTCCCTAGGCTTTCCCCCCACTACACCTTTTGCAACTTCTTTGTCTCCACTGGTCCACTCGACATCTGCATCTTTCCCTAGTCCATTTGAAGAACTCCATATCTCCCCAGCTCCATTGCAGACACCCCTGTCTGCATCCCAATTAACTGGTGACCTCTCCTTCCCAGTTGATTTGCAGCATCCTTTATTCCCTCTAACCTGCTTGTGGCCTACCTCTCTTTCACAGTCCGATTACTACTGTCTGTCTCTTAAACCTTTGCAATCCCCTCAACCCTTGGCCTTTTGCAGCCTTCCTTTACCCTTAACCTCCACAAAAGCAAAATGGTAGCTGTACATCCACCCCTAGTGGCAAAATGACTGCTCCTGTCTGTGGCAGGGGTCTGTGCTGGGGCTTCAACTTTTACAATTTACATCAATAATATAATTAAGAGAAGAGGAAGCATGGTAAGTAAATCTGCAGATGACAGAAAGAAACATAAGAAAGTATGTTATGAAGAAGAGTTTGTCGGTGGATATGGATAAATTTGAATGGGCAAAAATCTGACAGATAGTATATAATATGGAAGTTGTTCAATTTAGCAGAAAAAATAAGAAAGCACAGTTGTACTTAAACAGAGAAAACACTGTGGCATTCTGAGGTGTAGAAGGATTTAATTGTTCCATTGCATGTCACAAAAAATTAATATGTAGTTTCAAGACACAATCAAGAAGATTAATGAGGTGTTTCTATTTACTCTGAGAGCAACTGAACAGAAAAATAAAAATGTTATGTTTCAGTTACACAGGGCATCAGTAAGACTCTGTCTCAAATATGATGTACAGTTTATCAAAAGAAGGACACAAATGTATTGGAATCAATTCAGAAATGGTTTACGAGATTGACACATGGAATGAGCACGTTTCCTTACAAAGTCTAGAGAGGTTGGGCTTATTTTCACTGGAGTTTATCACAGTAAGGAATGATTTGATTGTGGGTCAGCCTACAACAAAGAAATGATGGTTTAAAAGTAAGGTTTGTCCTTTCAGGACAGAAATGAATTTTTTTTTGTCCGCGGTATTGTGTAACCTTGGAATCCTTTGCCTCAGAAAGCAGTAGAGGCTGTGTCATTAATTGTTTATTGGGACTGAGGTAGATGGATTCTTGTTATGCAGAGATTTAAAGGTTATTGGGGCATAAAGGTCATCAATATGGATTTCAGAGTACATACAAATCAGCCATGATCTTAGTGAATGAGGGAACAGGATTGAAGGACCAAATGGTCTATTTATACTCCTGGACCTGCTCCCCTCTGCCCCATTTCCATATTACTGGCACTTACCTTTCTAATTGCTCATTGCTTCTCCTACATTCACTGCTGATAGGTTCACTAGTGGACCTATCAACTTCAAGGTTAGGAGAAGATCACTTTGTGATTTGAAAAACAATTCCTTATCTTTTCCTTCCATTCAACTTACAGGGTGGAGCAATTATTTTCTGATTGGTGACCCCAGTGAGTGGATATTCCAGATGATCTCCCTCTCCCTTGAAAATGAGTTGGGCTGGGTCTTGCTACAAGTATAGCACTAGATGTTCTTAGAATGGCAACAATATGAATAAGCTGATGTATAAATTCAGATTTTTTTTCAGTTAAAACTATAAAGAATGAGTTGATCATTTCTACTGTGTGTTTAAAAATCTTTGAAGCTATGTTCTCTGGGAATTGATTTTATCCCAATGTCAATCTTCATTTCTTTCTTACTAAACTTCTATTTTGATTCACTGTTAAAACAAAGACTGCAACATTGTGTGCTTGTGTTTTAGTAAAAGAACACTTTGGTTAAAAAAATAAATAAATTAGGCCTATCCAGCAAGTTTCCTTCTGAAAATCTACTTGTTAGGTACGAACATCAACTGGGCATTTTCCCATAACAGTTGGATCATGATATTGTTTACTAAGGAACATTGTTGAACTATTAATAGAAGTAGAGATAATGAATATGATTTGCCCGGCCAGGTGTCTTGCACTCCAATTGCTAACATTCGGTGTGCTATAGAGGAAGTTGTGTTATTTTCCAAAGTTCCTTAGATGGAGTAGGTGGGCAACAGAAGGCACCAGAGGGTTGAACAGTGGCAACAGTGAAACTTATATTCACGAAAGTGTATCACTATGCTTCCAGTAGTGAGAGATCAGTCAGTTTAACATCTATGGTGGTTGAAGTTTTAGAAACAGTAATCTGGGAAATGTGAGAATCTTTGAAAGGCTGCAGAAAAGATTGACTTGACTGGTTCCATGGCTGATGGGTTACAGACTTGAGGTTATGAGTAAGAGATGCAGGGAAAGATGTAGAAAAGCCTTTTATTCAATGAGTTATAATGGTCAAAAGGTCATCACTTATGAGAATAGTGCAAGCAAAGACAATGATTTTAAGGTAGATTTTCTGGCCACCTGAAAGAAATGAACTTTCAAGGCTATGCAGGTAGAGCAGGGGAACGGAACTCATTGGATTGAACTGACAGAAAGATGGCAGGATCTTAATGGGCTGCATGGACATCTGTACATGAATGACTTAATACGGTAAGAATTTCTTACGTTAACATTCCAGATGTGTCTGCGTTTAGTTGATTTATCAATGACCTTCCTCCCTTCATAAGCTTAGGAGATGGAGATACTCACCGATGACTGCAGTGGTAAGTTTTGTTTGTAACTCCTCAAATACTTAAACTGTCCATGTCCACATGCTGCAAGACTCATTCAACATTCAAGCTCAGCCGAGTGATGGTGAGTTACATTCAAACTCTATCTTGTTTGTCTGTATTATATGCTCACCATCTTTTTCCTTCGGGAATTGAAAGAATTGTTGGAAGGATTATCAGATTGATTGATTATTAACCTGTTTAAACTGGATCATGAAATCTCCTCCTGTTGCCAGCAAGTAACAGGGCATTCTGACTCAGAGGCAAGGGTGCTACCAAATGATCCACAAAATCTACCATACAATTCTCAGGTGATAATCAACAAACAATAGCATTGTCACCTTAATTTCACATTTAAAGATATTACAACCTAAGTCCCTTGCCACCAATATCCTGGGCATCACCATTTGCCTGCAACTGAATTGGACTGGCCACATAAATTAATAAAACAGGTCAGCTCTTGAGACTCTCCAAAGCACCTGTACCTCCCACAAGGCATGAATCAGGAATGCATGCCATTTTTCCACTAGCCCAGAGTGGTAAAGATTCAATCATACTTGAAGCTTATTACCATCCTGGAAAGAGAAATCTACTTGATCATTTCTATGACTTTTCAAAGTATACCAATTAGCTATTTCCTAGATCTGATGTCAGAAACACATCTGTGGTAATTTTGAACAAAAAATAATTAAAAATTACTTGATACAATAGCACAAATTGCATGATGCCCAAGTTTAGGCTTGGAGAATATAAAGGTCAAATTCTATATAATTAGTTACTTTGCAATAAAAAAAGATTGCCCATTGTGTCTGATCCCATCAGATTCCCAATCACAATGCTAATTTTAGACGTATGAACCTGACAATTTGAATTTAATGAAGGTTGCTATTATGTGAGATGTAAAAGTGGTTCCACCAAATCTTTTGGATTTCTCACTCAGCAGTTACCCCCAGCTTACTTGTGATACAGGAGTTACAATGCGAGTAATCCATATTTATATATTTTGTTTTATTGAGACATCTATGACTTTTACACTAATGGAGTAAAGAATGCTTTGTTCCAATGCATGAAGTGACTACATTTTAAAGTAATTGATATTGTTAAAATTCAAGTTGTTCAACATTGAGTGTGATGCTGTACTTTCATCACTGGAGCATGGCTTCAAATACTCCTCCCCAGTAGCTAGGAATAAAGTCTGTCTGTTTTTAAATATTGCTGATGAATTGTTCTTATGATTTCTGTCCTGCTGATCTTGATATGCATGACTGCAATATGTCCTGACAAGACACGTTGATAAAATTTAGAATTAGACTCCCTACTGTGTGCAAACAGGCCCTTCGGCCCAACAAGTCCACACCGACCCTCTGAGCAGTATTCCACCCAGACCCATTCCCCTACACTTACCCCTGACTCATGCACCTAACCTATACATCCCTGAGCACTACAGGTAATTTAGCATGGCCAGTTCACCTAACCTGCGCATCTTTGGATTGTAGGAGGAAAGTGGAGCACCCGGAGAAAACCTATGCAGACATGGGGAGAATGTGCAAACTCCACACAGTCGTCCGAGGCTGGAATCAAACTTGGGCCCCTGGTGCTGTGAGGCAGCAGTGGTAACCACCGAGCTACTGTGCTGCCCCAAAATAGAACTGTAAAATTAATAGGGAGCTTTAATGTATGGATCTTAGTGCAATTTGAAGTGATTAACTGCTTGAAAATTACATCACTTGCACATTATCAAGAATTTATTTAATAGCCTTGTGTTTTAAAGAAATAAATATGAAGTGAATAAATACACCAATTCCAAACTGAATACTTCTGTGTACATCATCAAGAAAGATAATCATTATCATATTGCTAAAGGTAACTGCCTGATGAAGAAAATAAGTTTGGTATTTGGTTATAAGTATGTACTTTTGTTTCTCTTGTTTTAGTACTTGTGCCACAACCAAATGCCCTTGTCAAAATCCTTAAAAAAATGACAATGCTGCATGATGAAGAATATGCTCAAAATTCCAAGCTTTACGACTATTATGGCTCACCAGCAAACACTTTTGTTCTTCCGTAAGTAATTCTTTCCTGAATTATATAAACTAAGCTGCATTTTTAACCCCCTTTCTGGTCTGAAGTGTAATTGTAGAGGGACTAAGAAAACATGAGCATCCATTAGTACATCAGTCTAATGTTATCTTTGGTGCTACGAATGTTCACAAGGGTGAGACGCAGGTGGGACAGCACAATGTCTAGGTTGGTATTTAGCCCAACTTCAAATGCCAGATCTCTGATTCTTCTTGGTTCCCATTAGTCCTGTGGAAGACTTTGTACAACACCAGTTTCTCCCTTAGATGACCCCCAGAGCTTGTGGAGTCGAAAGCAGCGTTTCATCCAGTTGATTTGACCTGCCTCTGTTCCTGCTCCAGACAGGGAGCCCACTCTTCATATCAGTTAAGGGCTCACTTCAGAAATATTTGCAATCTTAATCTGTTTCACAACTGTGGTGGAATGGAATGTCTCCTTTCTCTTTGGCAAAAGTTCAGCCCTTAGAAATATAGACACTGATTTCAGATTTTATTAGGATAACGTTGAATTAAGTTTCACTCTGATTAGTCACTGCAGCTGATATTTGTTATGAATAGGTGATGGGGGTGATTAAATCCTCTTTTAACTCCATCTTCGTTGGTCACAACAAAGATTTTTATCTCTTTCTTAGGAAATTGCTATCATACTTGCATTAAAGTTAACCATATAAAAATGAAAGTGAGTCAATTTCAAGCTTTTCTTGAGTAAAATAAAGATGAATTTTATTGCTTACTACACTAAGAAAATAAGTTTTTAAAAAATCATCAAAAATCACACAGAAATACAGGTAATAAGCTTAGAAAGAACAGGAGAATGTCTGCAGACAAATACAGGCATTTTGCAGTTTAATATTTTTAGAATCCTTTATCTGTATGGGTGAAACCCAATCTTTTAACTGTTGTCCTATTTCTTCAGGAATAGCAAAGCTTACAGAGGTTAAACAATGACATCTTCTATAACCATATAAATAGTAAAAGAGTGGATAACGAGGAGTGGGCTGATTAGAGACCAAAAAGGGAGGCAATGGTCATGGATGAGGTGTTAAGTGAGTACTTTGTATGCCTCTTTACCAAAAAGGACAATTCTGCCCAGGCCATGTGACAACAGCGGAAGCTATCACTAGAAGGGAACAAAATTAAAAAGGAAGATGTTGTGGATAAATGTCGCATTTCAAGTTGACAAGGCACTGGGATTGGATGGGATGCATCCACGTGTTTTGAAGGAAATGAGAGTAGGAACTATGAGGCAGAATCCTTCAGCCTCTCCTGGAATTGGGGCAAGTGTCAGAAGACGGAGGAATTGCAAACATTATGGACTTGTTCAAGAAAGGTTGTAAGGATAATCCGAGCAATTACACACCAGTTAATTTAGCTTTGGTAGTGGGGAACTTCTTGACATAAATATTTAGGATAGACATAGTGGTCACATGAAAATGGGCGAGTTGATAGAAATAGTCAGCATGGATTTCGAAAGGGGAAATCATATTTAACAAACTTGGTGGCACGGTGGCTCAGTGGCTAGTACTGCTACCTCACAGTGCCAGAGAATCAGGTTCAATCCCAGCCTTGGGCAACTGTCTGTGTGGAGTTTGCACATTCTCCCCATGTCTGCATGACGTCCTCTGTGGCAGATAAAGTTCAATGCAGAGAAGTGTGAGGTGATAGAAAGAACATTGAA
The DNA here is from genome assembly GCF_004010195.1 of Chiloscyllium plagiosum. Taxonomy (NCBI): domain Eukaryota; kingdom Metazoa; phylum Chordata; class Chondrichthyes; order Orectolobiformes; family Hemiscylliidae; genus Chiloscyllium; species Chiloscyllium plagiosum. The sequence goes on from NC_057719.1 coordinate 40,210,030, forward strand.
AATCAGTAGAAAATAGAAGCTACTGGTCTAAAAGGGGTGCAGGAACAGAGAGACCTTAAGCACAATAATTAAAAGTGGTAGGACAGGTGGAGAGAGCAATTAATAAAGCATGTAGTGTCCTTAGCTTCATAAATAGGGGCATAGAGTACAAGAATGAATACATGATGTTAAACTTAGAGAGGAGAATTATTAGACCATAGATTATTGTTACAGTTTTGGGTGCCACATTAAAGGAAGCATGCAAATACATTGGAGAAAATGCAGAAGCACTTGACAAGAAATTTACAGAAATGAGGGACTTCAGTTATGAGGATACATTGAAGAAGTTAGGATTGATCTTCTGAGAATAAGGCTGAGGGGAGATTTTATTGAGGTTTTCAAAATCTTATTTCAAAAGCAGGCTGGATATAGTAGATAGGGACAAGGTGTTCCTGCTTTTAAAAGATAAGAGGACATAGACATAAGGTGATGAACAAATGAAACAAAAGTGATATGAGAAAAAAAAACTTATCTCACAGTGAGTAGAGAGCTACATGGAACAGTGGTGTAGGCAGGTTCAACTAAGACATTCGAGAGGACATTGAATGATTATTTGGATAAAAATTTGGAAGGGGAAAAAAGCACTAAATTAGCACAAGGTAATGATGCTTATTTAACGAGCAGGAGTAGGCATAATGGGCCTTCTTCTGCACTATTAATTCTGTGATTCTGCTTAATTCTAATGAGTGATAATCAGCTTCATTTTAGAGTCTATCACTATAGCATGCAAGTAGAATTAATACAACAGTATTACATTAATCCAGTTGTTACAGTCAAATTGCAAATTTGTAAAGCATCTTGAATGTTATAGTTATATCCCAAGGTATTTCACAGATGCACTACAAATGAGACTGCAAGATGCATAAAATGACATTAGTGAAGAGGGACAAATTTCTGGCCTAATTGGAAAATTTTAGAATGACAGGCAACAATCTTTTAATGTCTAGAGCAATTAAATCTTGTCTTAAGTCTGTTTTGCACATTGAAACCCCATGGAGTTTGTGACATTTACACTCACACTGGAATTGCCTGGGCTAATGCTAGAATTGCCTGGGAAGTTTACGCTTTCAACCAGGGACTGAGTTCAGTGTCAGAGACATCGGCCAAATCTGTGGGACTTACATGCATACTCGCCCTAGCAAAAAATGGAGGAAGTGTTGGAAATTTTCAAAAGTATTAAGACAGACAATTCCCAAGGACCTGATGGGATCTATTCCAGAATACTGAGGGGGGCAAGGGATGAAATTTCAGGAGTGAGCAATGGTCCCAGAGTACTCAGGAATAGCCAATGTTGAAGAAGGGCAAAAGAGATAATAGGGAAATTACAGGTCCGTGAGCCTTACATCTGTGTTAGGGAAATTATTGGAGAAGACGTTTAGGGACAGGATTTACTCACATTTGAAAAACTATTGACTTATTAGCAAAAGGTGGAACAGCTTTGTATAGGGAGATAATGTCTCACAAACTTGATTGAGTTCTTGAGCAAGTTACAAAGATGATTTATGAGGCCAGGATGGTAAATCCTGTCCATATGGACTTGAGCAAGGCCTTTCACAATGTTCTTCTTGGCATGCTGTTAAGGAAGTTGAAGTCGAATTGGTGAGCTGGTAAGATGGATACAGAACTGGCTTGGTCATACAAGACAGAGATAGTGGTAGAAGGATGTTTTTCTGACTGGAGGCCTGTGATTAGTGGTGTTACACAGGGGTCAGTGTTGGACCCTTGTTGTTTTTAATACATGTAAATGATTTAGAAAAGAATGTAGGTAGCCTGATTACTAAGTCTGTGGATGACACAAAAGTTTGGGAAGCTGCAGATTGTGAAGAGAATTGCCGGAGAATACAGTAGGATATAGATAGGCTGGACACTTGAGTGGAGAAATGACAGATGGAATTTAATTCAGAAGAATGCAAGGTCTAAGGCAGAAGGGAAATATATTCTAAATGGCAGAACCCTTGGAAGCATGAACAGCAGATAGATCTAGGTGCACAGGTCCACAATTCACTGAAAATAGTAACACAAGTGGATAAGATCAAGAAGACATATGGCTTGCTTGCCTTCATCGATTGGCACTTAGAGTACAAACATTAGCAAGTCATATTGTAGCTGTGTAGAACTTCAGTTAAGCCACATTTGGAATATTGCTTACAGTTCTGGTTGCTGCATTACGAGAAAGATGTGGAGGCTTTGGAGAGGTTCAGTAAAAGTTTACCAAGGTGTTGCCCGGTTCGGAAGGTATTAACTAAGAGCAGAGATTGGTTTGTTTTCACCTGAACGTCGGAGGCTGAGGGGTGACCTGATAGAAGTTTACACAGTTATGAGAGGTATGGATAGAATGGATAGCTAGAGTCTTTTTCCCAAGGTAGGAATGTCAATTACTAGGGGATGTTGATTTAAGGTAAAAGGGGAAAGTTTAAAGGAGATGTGAGAGACAAGTTTATTTAAACACAGAGAATGCTAAGTACCTGGAATGTGCTGCCAGAAGGGTGGTAGAAGCAGATGGAATATCAACTTTTAAGATCCTGTACTGTACTGTTCTTTGTTCTTTAAATTTTACGCTGGTTAATTCAGTTATTAGCTAGTGTAACTGACCTGAGCATCACAACTGATCCTCAAAATCCTTACTTAACCTAACCTCCAATCTAATTTACTGCTCACCCCACCATTCTGCAATCTGACCCAACTGCCCACTCATCCTGACCATCCACCTGATTATACACCAAACAAGACTTGACATGCCACCCAACCTAAGTATTCAGCTGATTGCCTACCGACCCCACTAAGCCCTGGACCTGACTGTCCAATTGACCTGACTTTCCATGTCACTGACATGACTACCTTGTCAACTTACTCATCTACCCACTGACTCACTCATTCACTTACTAACCCAAAATGATTCACTAAAATACTTGTGATCTGAATATGACAGCTAGTGCTGTTAAATGGTACATCTCTCTCCCTTTATCTCTCCTGTGCTTGATAGACTATCCTGGATTGCCTATACTGACCCCTTTCTTCTTCAGCTGGTATCATAGGTCCTGCCTGAAAAATGGGCAGTACCACTGGGATGCAGAAAACTTCATGAGCAGTGGCAATCTGTAAATAACTCATGGCCCAGATCTTACTGACAGCACCTAGCACTGCATCTGAAAATAAAGAAATCTGCAAACAGCCCCAATGGAAGGGACCAAAAGACAAGCTTTCTCATCTAAAAACTTTTACAACAACAGTCAAATCCAAAATCAACTCAAAGTAAGCATGAATGAACAGACCAATGGTGTTTCAACAATTGTAGTAAATATCACTTTAAATAGTCAATATGTCAAAGACTATTCTTACAAATTTCTCAGGATCAATCCTACTACATATCATGAGTAACCTTAAAGTTTTTTTAAACTTTACTGCTGTATGTAGGATCTTTCACAGTACTTGGCCTTCAAGTCTCTTTTACTGATATCTTGACCTATTTTTTCCCCTAATCAATCTGTTCAGAGATGTTATTACATACCTCTGGATTGGAAGTGACTTGAACCCAGACCATTGGGTTCAGGGACGGGGAAACTACCAGTGCACTACAAGGGGACCCCCTATACTGATAGCTTTACTCCATCCAAGATCACAAGCTATGATTAACATCAATAAGGGACACCACAGCATACCCTTTTTTTCTTGATTATGGCAGTCTTAACGGTGTAGCTTTTCAGGGCTACTTTTCAACTCATCAGCTTACCTCTGGTGAAAATTACAAGGGCTGTAGGTGCTCCGCTGGATGGGCCAAATTTATTAGTGAACCCTAGTTGCCCTTGAGAAGGCAGTGGTGAACCGCCTTCTTGAGCTGCGACAGTCCTTTTGATGTAGGTACACCGACAATGCTGTTAGTGAGGGAATTCCAGGTCTTGATGCAATGATACTCAGGGAAAGCTGAGATATTTTCAAGTCAGGATGATGAGTGATTTGGAGGGGAACCTGAAATTAGTGGTGTTCCCATGTATCTTCTCCTCTTGTCCTAGATGGTGGTAGTTGCTGATTTGGAAGATGCTGTCTAAGGAACCTTAGTGAATTTCTGCAGTGTATCTTATAGATAGTCCACACTGCTACTATGGAGCATTGGCTATGGGGGGAACGGATGTTCATGGATGTGATGCCAATCAAGTAAGCTGCTTTGTCCTGGATGAGCTCAAGCTTCTTGAATGTTGCTGGAGCTGTACTAATCTGGCCAAGTAGGGAGTATTTCAGCACACACCAGTCTTGTGTCTTATAGTTGTGGTGATTTTGGGAGTCATAGAGTCATAGACATGTACAGCATGGAAACAGACCCTTTGGTCCAAAGGTGAGTTCTGTATCAAAGTCCCCAACCTTGTATTTATATGCTAATCATGTTCAGTTTCTGTACAATTGTAAACCCCAGGATCTTGATAGTAGTGGATTCAGCGTTCAGTGAAAGCTAAGAGATTATGTTAGATTCTCTCTTATTGGAAATTGTAATTACCTGGCATTTGTGTGGTACAGATGTCATTTGTCATGTGTCAGCCTAAGCCTAGATATTGTTCAGAGCTGAAAATGTGTTGCTGGAAAAGCGCAGCAGGTCAGGCAGCATCCAAGGAACAGGAGAATCGACATTTCGGGCATAAGCCCTTCTTCAGGCCCTTATGCCCGAAACGTCGATTCTCCTGTTCCCTGGATGCTGCCTGACCTGCTGCGCTTTTCCAGCAACACATTTTCAGCTCTGATCTCCAGCATCTGCAGTCCTCACTTTCTCCTCTAGATATTGTTCAGGTCTTGCTACATTTTGACGTGGACCTCAGAAGTTGAGAATGATGTCAAACATTGTGCAATAATTAGTAAAAAAAAGTTGTCCTGTGGCTTTATGATGGTAGGATGGCCTCATGATAAACTGAACTGTATAAACACATGGATGGTAATGGAATAGTGTAGGTTAGATGGGCTTCAGATTGGTTTCATAGGTCGGCGCAACATTGAGGGCCAAAGGGCCTATGCTGCGCCTGTAATGTTCTATGTTCTAATAACCAAGTTTGCAAGTTAAATGTCAGTCATCATCTAACTGGTGCATTCTCCATGGCATTGCCTCTACCAATCAGAGTCTACGTACTAACTAATCAGGACTCTCTTCTCATACAGTATCTGTTGTTTTCACTTTTATATCTGTATTCTTCCAAATTGTCCTATTAAGTGCCAGATAAAAAGCATCAGTGTAATTTTTCAGCAGATTCTGTGCTACGGTTTAGCATGTCTAAATTACTTACACCAAGTTTTAGTGCCCATTAATTTAACTCACGCATTTCTTCACAAAGAGCTACAGGAATTTTCCTGCTTAAGAAAAAACTTGATTCTTTTCATGGCGAGCTCTGCTTGCTTATTCTAAATGCTACAAGTTCTGAGTTCAGATGCCTTGATTCTGACCCAGATTAGAAGTTTTGGACTATGGTTTCATGGTGATGAAGAAGCACACCAAATCTCATTGACAATGAAATTAGGTAGGATTTTCAGATATATTTCTTGATAAGGAAGATATGTTGCATGTGTGAGATAAAACAAAGATTAATTAATGACTTGTTTGTTGGCATTGAGTAGGTTAAAATTGTAAGGTTTTTTATTCTGTTCACAGTTTATCAAAGACAAATAAAAGGATTGTATATACTGTGTTGGAGCATTTGCCTCAGCTGGACTCTTGTAACATGACCACAGAGAATTGGTCTAAAATTGTGAATGATATAGAGGTGAGTTGAGACTTGGGTCAAGCATCTAACTTTAGAGGATTTTAAAGATCAATTAAAAAGCCTACGCAAGCAAAATGATAAAGGCCTGAAATCCCTCGTGTGAGGGAGAGTATTTCGGACAGATTTCTTGCCATTGGATGTGAATTTTGGGCCTGAATTTTATTTCTGCCCTAGTTGAATTTTTCTCTCTGAAAGCCTTAATGACTGAAGGACGGGATCTCTCAATTTTGCAATTACTCTTTCATTGCATCAGTAGTTTTTGGCAATGGTGGTGGAGAGTGTTGCTAAACTAACCTGGGAGTTCTATTGTTACTTGCTAGTTTTGGTTCTGGTGGATCCCATAAGTAGTAATGGGGCCATGATTTCTGTATTAGGCTTTCCATCAAAGGTAACCCATCGCAGAGCAATCAATAATCTTTAGGTTGGTAGGAAGTTACCAATTTTAGGCACCTTTGTTTTTATCAATTAGAATAAAGCTGCTGAGCCACAAAATCATTAAAGATTCCAAAACTCATATTTATCTTTGTACTCTGAACATTCGATTCCACCTTTGCTTACGATAATTATTTTGAAGTTAATGATCCAGTATCAATAGGAGCAAATAAGACCAAGCTTAGAACTCGGTGGGATGATAGGGAAGTAATTGCTGGGCCTCTTACTGAAATATTTGTATCATCAATACTCACAGATGAGGTGCCAGAAAACTGGAGGTTGGCTAACATGGTGCCACTGTTTAAGAAAGGTGGTAAGGACAAGCCAGGGAACTATAGACCAGTGAGCCTGATGTCGGTGGTGGGCAACTTGTTGGAGGGAAACCTGGGGTACAGGAAGTACATGTATTTGGAAAGGCAAGGACTGATTAGGGATAGTCAACATGGCTATGTGCGTGGGAAATCATGTCATACAAACTTGACTGAGTTATTTGAAGAAGTAACAAAGAGGATTGATGAGGGCAGAGCGGTAGATGTGACCTATATGGAGTTCAGTAAGGCATTCGATAAGGTTCCCCATGGGAGACTGGTTAGCAAGGTTAGATCTCAGAATACAGGGAAAACTAGCCATTTGGATACAGAACTGGCTCAAAGGTAGAAAACAGAGGGTGGTGGTGGAAGGTTGATTTTCAGGCAGGAGACCTATGACCAATGGAGTGCCACACCAAGGATTGGTGCTAGGTCCACTACTTTTCATCATTTATATAAATGATTTGGATGTGAGCATAAGAGGTACAGTTAGTAAGTTTGCAGATGACACCAAAATTGGAGGTATAGTGGACAGCGAAGAGGGTTACCTCAGATTATAACGGGATCTTGATCAGATGGGCCAATGGGCTGAGAAGTGGCAGATGGAGTTGAATTCAGATAAATGTGAGGTGCTGCATTTTGGGAAAGCAAATCTTAGCAGGACTTATACACTTAATGTTAAGGTCCTAGGGAGCGCTGCTGAACAAAGAGACCTTGGAATGCAGGTTCATAGCTCCTTGAAAGTGGAATCGCAGGTAGATAGGATAGTGAAGAAGGCTTTTGGTATGCTTTCCTTTATTGGTCAGAGTATTGAGTACAGAAGTTGGGAGGTCATGTTGCGGCTGTACAGGACATTGGTTGCGTCACTGTTGAATATTGCATGCAATTCTGGTCTCCTTCTTATCGGAAAGATGTCGTGAAACTCCAAAGGACTCAGAAAAGATTTGCAAGGATGTTGCCAGGGTTGGATGATTTGAGCTATCTGGAGAGTTTGAACAGGTCAGGGCTGTTTTCTCTGGAGCGTCGGAGGCTGAGGAATGACCTTATAGAGGTTTACAAAATCATTAGGGACATTGATAGGGTAAATTATCAAAGTATTTTCCCTGGGGTGGCGGAGTCCAGCACTAGAGAGCATAAGTTTAGGGTGAGAGGGGAAAGATATAAAAGAGACCTAAGGGGCAACTTTTTCACGCAGAGGATGGTATATGTATGGAATGAGCTGCCAGAGGATGTGGTGGAGGATAGCACAATTGCAACATTTAAAAGGCACTTGGATGGGTATATGAGTAGGAAAGGTTTGGAGGGATATGGGCCAGGTGCTGGCAGGTGGGACTAGATTGGGTTGGGATATCTGATCCGCATGAATGGGTTGGACCGAAGGGTCTGTTTCCATGCTGTATATCTCTTTGACTCTATAAGCAGCTTTTCTGAAATGTACATAGTGTACTGAGATCTTGTCCACAGGACCAATTTCAGTGAGATTTTATGTCTGGAGTCTATTGCATCATTTCTTTTTTTGGATACCCATCCAAATGCCTCTTAAATGTTGCAATTGTACCAGCCTCCACCACATCCTCTGGCAGCTCATTCCATACACATACCACCCTCTGCATGAAAAGGTTGCCCCTTAGGTCTCTTTTATATCTTTCCCCTCTCTCACCCTAAACTATGCCCTCTAGTTCTGGACTCCCCGACCCCAGGGAAAAGATTTTGCCTATTTACCCTATCCGTGCCCCTCATAATTTTGTAAACCTCTATAAGGTCACCCCTCAGCCTCCGACGCTCCGGGGAAAACAGCCCTAGCCTGTTCAACCTCGCCCTATAGCTCAAATCTTCTAACCCTGGCAACATCCTTGTAAATCTTTTCTGAACCCTTTCAGGTTTTACAACATCTTTCCGATAGGAAGGAGACCAGAATTGCACACAATATTCCAACAGTGGCCTAACCAATGTCCTTTACAGCCGCAACATGACTTCCCAACTCCTGTACTCAATACTCTGACCAATAAAGGAAAACATACCAAACACCTTCTTCACTATCCTATCTACCTGCGGCTCCACTTTCAAGGAACTATGAACCTGCACTCCAAGGTCTCTTTGTTCAGCAACACTCTCCAGGACCTTACCATTAAGTGTACAAGTCCTGCTAAGATTTGCTTTCCCAAAATGTTTAATTACTTTAGTTGCAGTGATCACATTTTAGTACTATATTGGCTACATAATGCTTTCTATTGAAGATACAAAGAACAGCACAGGAAGCCTGAGCTACACATGTGCCTTTCTAAACTAACGGTTTTTTGTCTCTATGCAGTCCACTTATTGCCTGTCTATTCATGTATCTGTCAAAATGCCTCTTAAATGTTGTTATTGTATCTGCTTCCACCACCTTCTCTGGCAATGCATTCCAGGCATTTAACACCCTATGTGTAAAAAACCTTATCTTTCACACCTCCTTTAACTTTCCCCCTTTTACTGTAAACCCACCTCCCCTAGCAATTGACATTTTTACCCTGGGAAAAAGACTCCAACTATGTGTTCTATTCATGCCTCTCAAAATTTTGTTAACCTCTATCTGGTTGTAGCCCACCCCATCAACTCCCTCCAGCACCCAAAGTTCAAGTAAAAATAAACCAAGTTTGTCCAATCTCTCCTTATAACTAATACCCTCAAAATCAGGCAACATCCTGGTAAACTATTTCTGTGTCCTTTTCAAAGCCTCCACATCCTTCTGGTGGTGTGGCAACCAAACTGTAAGCAATATTCCAAATGTAGTCTAACTAAAGTTCTTTACAGCTGCAACGTGACTTGCTAAGTTTTATACTCAATGCCCCAACTGATGAAGGCAAGCATATCATATGCCTTCTTGACTACCTTATCCACTTGTATTGCCACTTTTGGGGAACTGTGGACCTATACATCTGGATCTGTCTGTATGTTAATGCTTCTATCTATTCTGCCATTTACTGTATACTTCCCTCCTGCAGGAGACCTTCCAAAAACATCACCTTGCATTTGTCTGGATTAATTCTATCAGCCATTTCTCCACCCAAGTCTCCATCCTGTCTATATCCTGCTATATCCTCTGGCAATCGTCCTCACTATCTGCGTTCCTCCAACCTTTGTGTCATCTGTAAACCTACTAATAAGATCACCCACATTCCCTCCAAATCAGTTGTATATATTACAAACAGCGGTCCCAGTACTGGTGTCTGCACAACACCAGTGGTCATAGATCTCCAGTCAGAAAAATACTCTTTCACTGCTACTCTTTGTCTTGTATGACTAAGCCAGTTTGTATCCTACTTACCAGTTCACTGCAGATCCCATGTGATGTCGCCTTCTGTATTAGCCTATTGTAATGGACCTTGTTAAAGGTCTTGCTAAAATCCACATAGTCAATATCTATTATCCTGCCCGAATCAACCAACTTTATCACTTCCTCAAAAAACTCAATGAAGTTTGTAGGTCAGGAATTCACCTGCAATAAGCCATGCTGCCTGTCGCTAATAAGTTTATATTTTTCAAATGTGAATAAAACCTGTCTCTAAGAATCTTATCCAATAATTCCCATATCATTGATGTATGGCTCATTGGCCTGTAATTTCCCAGATTACCTCTATTGCCCATCTTAAACAAAGAAAAAACATTGGCTATTCTCCAGACCGCTGGAACATCACCTGTGACTAAAGAGGATACAAAAATTTTGTAGAAGGCCTAAACAATTTCCTGCTTCGCCTTTCTCATCAGTCTGGGATAAATCCCATCAGCTCTTGTACACTTGTCTACCTTAATGCTTTTCAAAACACCCACAGCTCCTCCTTTTTGATATTGACATGATGTGGAATATGAACATTTTCCTCTGTAGACTCACCACCCACCATGTCCATCTCCTTTGTGAATACCGATGCAAAGTATTTGTTCAGGACCTCACTCATTTCCTAGATTAGAGTGGTGCTGGAAAAGCACAGCAGTTCAGGCAGCATCCGAGGAGCAGGAAAATCGACGTTTCGGGCAAAAGCCCTTCATTTTAACCCTACTGCGAATAGGAGGAAAACTTCTTCAAGGCAGGCACGAGGATTCACAGTAGGGTTAAAATAAACTAGGTAAAAACGACTGCAGATGCTGGAAACCTGCCTTGAAGAAGTTTTCCTCCTGTCTCTACAAGAATCTCAGGGAGTTCCTACTCTATGCTACTTTCTCCCCACCCCCACCCTCCTCTCATTTATCTCTCACTCTGCAGGCACCCTGCCTCTTTTCCCGATGAAGGGCTTTTGTCCGAAACGTCGATTTTCCTGCTCCTCGGATGCTGCCTGAACTGCTGTGCTTTTCCAGCACCATTCTAATCTAGAATCTGGTTTCCAGCATCTGCAGTCCTTGTTTTTACTCACTCATTTCCTGCAGCTCCACACACAAATTTCCTCCTTCATCCTTGAATGGCTCAACCCTTCCTTATCTACCCTCCTGCTTCTTATAGGCAAGGCTAGGAAGGAGGACCTGTTTGGGGATTATCAAGCACCAGGAAGGAAATTGAAGAAGAGGTCCTCAAAGGGTCATAATCCCTGGATTACTGCCTGCGCCACGTGCTAATTGGCATAGGGATAAGAAAATGAGGAAAGTAAACATGTGGCTAAGAGATTGGTGTGGGAAAGAGGGGTTCCATTTCCTGGGACATTGGCATTTGTTTTGGAACCGGAACCAATCTGGAACCAGTGTTTTTAGATTAGATTACATTACAGTGTGGAAACAGGCCCTTCGGCCCAACAAGTCCACACCGACCCGCCGAAGCGAAACCCACCCATACCCCTACATTTACCCATTACCTAACACTACGGGCAATTTAGCATGGCCAATTCACCTGACCCTGCACATCTTTGGACTGTGGGAGGAAACCGGAGCACCCGGAGGAAACCCACGCAGACACGGGGAGAACGTGCAAACTCCACACAGTCAGTCGCCTGAGGCGGGAAGTGAACCCGGGTCTCAGGCGCTGTGAGGCAGCAGTGCTAACCACTGTGCCACCGTGCCGCCCACGGTGAAAAGGATAAATAGGATGGTCACTAGTACTTTAAACTTGTGAGTTTAAAGTCAAGTAGAAAGATAAGCAGCAGGTTAGCATGTGTGCAGGGTTTAGGTTCGAGGCAGACTAGGAATGAAGCAAAAAGGAATGATAACTTAGGACATATTAGTAGTGATGTTGGAAATCATGAGAATAAGAAAATTAGCATTAAGGCGATTTATCTAAATGCTTGTAGTATTCATAACAAAGCAGATGAATTAATGGCACAAATCATCGTGAATGATTATGATGTGGTAGGCATCACAGAGATGTGGTTGCAGGGGGTTCAGGACTGGCATTTAAGCATCCAAGGATTTACAACATATCGAAAAGACAGGGCGATGGGCAGAGGGGGCGGGGTTGTTTTATTAGTTAAGAATGAGATTAAATCTATGGCACTGAATGACATAGGGTCAGATGATGTGGAGTCTGTGTGGGTGGATTTACAGAATCACAAAGGCAAAAAAACCATAATGGGAGTTATGTACAGACCTCCCAGCAGTGGTCAGGACCAGGGGCGCAAGATAAACCAGGAAATAGATAGGGCATGTCAGAAAGGCAAGGTCATGGGGGACTTCAATATACAGGTGGACTGGGTGAATAATGTTGCCGGTAGATCCAAAGAGAGGGAATTCGTGGAATTCTTACAGGTTGGCTATTTGGAACAGCTTGTGATGGAGCCCACAAGGGAGCAGGCTATTCTGGACTTAGTTCTGTGTAATCAGCCAGACTTTATAAAAGATCTTAAAGTAAGGAAACATTTAAGAGGCAGTGAACATAATATGCTAGAGTTCAGTCTGCAGTTTGAAAGAGAGAAGGCAAAATCGGATGTAATGGTGTTACAGTTAAATAAAGGTAATTACAAGGGCATGAAAGAGAAAGTAACGAAAGTTGACTGGAAGCAGAGCCTCGTGGGGAAGACAGTAGAGCAACAATGGCAGGAGTTTCTGGGTGTAGTAGAGGACACAGAACAAGGTTCATCCCAAATAAAAGAAAGATTATCTGGGGAGGGGTTAGACAGCCAGGGCTGACAAAGGAAGTCAGGAAATGTACCAAAGAAAAAGAGAGAGCCTATAAAGTGGCCAAGAGCACTGAGAAATCAGAAGATTGGGAAGACTACAAAAACAAACAGAAGATAACAAAGAGAGAATTAAGGAAGGATCAAATATGAAGGTAAGCTAGCCAGTGATAATTACAAATGAAACAAAGTTTCTTTCAATACATAAGAAACAAACGAGAGGCAAAAGTAGAAATTGGGCCGCTCCAAATGGATGCTGGAAGGCTAGTGATGGGAGATAAGGAAATAGCTATAGAATTTAACAAGTACTTTGTCTCGGTCTTCACAGTGGAAGACATGAGTAATCTCCCAACAATTAAGGAGAGTCAAGGGGCAGAGTTGAGTGTGGTAGCCATTACAAAAGAGAACGTGCTAGAAAAGCTAAAAGGTCAAAAGAATTGATAAATATCCTGGTCCACCTCTGAGGAAATAACAGAGGCACTGACTGTGATCTTTCAAAAATCACTGGAGTCAGGGAAAGTCTCAGATGATTGGAAAATCGCTGTTGTAACCCCCTTGTTCAAGCAAGGATCAATTATATGCCAATTAGCCTAACCTCAGTTGTAGGTAAAATTCTAGAATCCATCGTTCCGGATGAAATTTCTAAATTCTTGGAAGTGTAGGGTCGGATTAGAACAAGTTAGCATGGATTTAGTAAGGGGAGGTCGTGTCTAAAAAACCTGCAAAGAAAAAGAGAGAGCCTATAAAGTGGCCAAGAGCACTGGGAAATCAGAAGATTGGGAAGATTACAAAAACAAACAAAGGATAGCAAAGAAAGAAATAAGGAAGGAGAGAATATGAAGGTAAGATAGCCAGTAATATTAGAAATGATATTAAAGGTTTCTTTCAATACATAAGAAACAAACGAGAGGCAAAAGTACAAATTGGGCCACTCCAAATTGATGTAGGAAGGTTAGTGCTGGGAGATAATGAAATAGATGAATAACTTAATAAGTACTTTGTATCAGTCTTCACAGTGGAAGACATGAATAATATCCTAACAATTAAGGAGAGTCAGGGGCAGAGTATGGTAGCCATTACAAAAGAGAAAGTGCCAGAAAAGCTAAAAGATCTAAAAATCGATAAATCTCCTGGCCCTGATGGGCTACATCCTAGAGTTCTGAGAGAGGTGGCTGAGGAAATAGCGGAGGCGCTGACTGTGATCTTTCAAAAATCACTGGAGTCAGGGAAAGTCCCAGGTGATTGGAAAATCGCTGCAGTAACCCCCTTGTTCAAGAAAGGATCAAGACAAGAGATGGAAAATTATAGGCCAATTGGCCTAAACTCGGTTGTAGGTAAAATTCTAGAATCCATTGTTAAGGGTAAAATTTCTAAATTCTTGGAAGTGCAGGGTGGGGTTAGAACAAGTCAGCATGGATTTAGCAAGGGGAGGTCATGCCTGACAAACCTGTTAGAATTATTTGAAGAGGTAACACATAGGTTAGATCAGGGAAACCCAGTGGATGTCATATACCTAGACTTTGATAAGGTGCCTCACTGCTGAGTAAGTGAGAGCCCATGGTATTCGAGGTGAGCTAATGACATGGATTGGGGATTGGCCATTTGACAGAAGGCAGAGAGTTGGGATAAAAGGTTCATTTTCAGAATGGCAGCCAGTAACAAGTGGGGTACTGCAGCTGTTCACTTTATATATTAATGATTTGGATGAAGGGACTGGGGGCACTCTGGCGAGGTTTGCCAATGATACCAAGTTAGGTGGACAGGCAGGTAGTACTGAGGAGGTGGGGAGGCTTCAGAAAGATTTAGACAGTTTATGAGAGTGGTCCAGGAAGTGGCTGATGAAATTCAGCGTGAGCAAATGCGAGGTCTTGCACTTTGGAAAAAAGAGTACTGAAAGAATAATGAAATAGATGAATAACTTAATAAGTACTTTGTGTCAGTCTTCACAGTGGAAGACATGAATAATATCTTAACAATTAAGGAGAGTCGGGGGCAGAATATGGTAGCCATTACAAAAGAGAAAGTGCCAGAAAAGCTAAAAGGTCTAAAAATCGATAAATCTCCTATTTTCTAAATGGTGAGAAAATTCATAAAGCCAAAGTGCAAAGGGATCTGGGAGTGCTAGTCCAGGATTCTCTAAAGGTTGATTTGCAGGTTGAGTCTGTGATTAAGAAAGCAAATGTAATGTTGTCATTTATCTCAAAAGGGTTGGAATATTAAAGCAGCAATGTGCTTCTGAGACTTTATAAAGCTCTAGTTCGGCCTCATTTCGAATACTGTGTCCAGTTTTGGGCCCCACACCTCAGGAAGGACATACTGGCACTGGAGTGTGTCCAGCGGAGAGTCACACGGATGAACCCTGGAATGATAGGCCTAACGTATGATGATCGGCTGAGGATTCTGGGATTGTATTCATTAGAATTTAGAAGGTTGAGGGGAGATCAAATAGAAATTTACAAGATAATGCATGGCTTAGAAAGGGTGGATGCTGGGAAGTTGTTTCCGTTAGGCAGGGAGACTAAGACCCATGGGCACAGCCTTAAAATTAGAGGAGGGTCAATTTAGAATGGAAATGGAAAGGAAGAAGGGCTTATGCCCGAAATGTCGATTCTCCTGCTCCTCGGATGCTGCCTGGCTTGCTGCGCTTTTCCAGCTCCGCACTTTTCAACTCTGGTCTCCAGCATCTGCAGTCCTCACTTTCTCCCAGCATCTTGTGACAAGGCAGGTTTGCCAGCCACATCTCAGAAATGCTGCACAGATTCAGTAGGAAACCTTTGGTGGGGTCAGCATGAGAAGTCTCAGATGATTGCATGTCAGCAATTAGATGTGATATAGCCATGCAGATTTTATGGCCAAAATGTATCATAGCGTTTTAGATTAAGTTGGTATCATAGCATCCCAATGGTCAAATCAATTATTATCATCTTTCAATGTAATATTTAGAATTTTTGTGCTGTTTTATTCATCCTGAAAGCTTAAAGTGTCTGATCTATGATGTGAAATTTAACTATGGGATTTATTGTGCAGTAAAATTAGTCATCGGTTCTATTCCTGATAATCTAACCTGCTGTTAGTAGATTCTTTCAATAGACTATTCTAACTTGTCTACTGCTTCTAAACTCTACTTTTCTTTCCCTCAGCAAAACTACCAACAGTACATTGGCTTTGTGATCCTTCATGGCACAGACACAATGGCTTACACAGCTTCAGCCCTTTCATTCATGTGTGAGAACCAAGGAAAGCCCATCATCTTGACTACCTCTCAGGTAATGGTTGCATTGGTTTAGAGTCTATCTACAGTTCCATATTTGCAACAAAGAGGATTTAATGTGTGACACCATGAATAGGATATTGTGTAACTATGGCATGTGTACATGCATAATTATGTAAATAATCAGTAAAACAATCATAATTAATTTTCTTTATAATATTGCTGGTATGATAGAATTATGGAGTGGTTACAAAACAGAAAGAAGATTGTCTTGTCTGTACTGGCTATCTTTAAGAAGAACTCAGCTAGTTGCACTCCTTCACCCTTTCCCCAAAGAGCTGGAAATTTCTTCTGATGTTTATCCAGTTCCTTTTTTAAAAGCCATGATGAAATTTGCCTCTAGCAAACTTAGGCCAGTGTATTCCAGATCCTAATTGTTAAATCCACAAAACAAGCTTCTCCTCATAGTTCTCATCCAATTTGCCTTAAAGTGATGTTCTTTGGTCTTGACCCTCCCACAAATGATGACCAAACATAGGCTGATGGGACGTTAATTGGCTAGGTTAGATTTTTCCTGATTTTTGTGTAAAGGACATACCTGAGCAATTTTCCACATTGTCGGGTAGTGCCAATGTGGCAAGTTCTAGAGTACAAGTCTTCAGTGCTATAGCTGGAATAGTGGCAGGGCCCAAAGCCTTTGCCATATCCAGTGCAAAATAGATTTCCAGTGCATTCAAAAAAGAGAAGGGTAAATGTTTTCATTTTAAGGGCATCGAAAGGTATGGAGAGAAATAAGAAATATGGCATTGAGATATAGGATCAGCTATTCTCATATTAAATAGTGGAACAGGTTCAAAGAGCTGAATGGCCTACTCCTCCTCTTAGGTTATATGTTTCCATGATTCTGTCGTGCCAAAGATATGAGGATCAGGCAAAACTGCAAGAAAATGAAAATTACAGTGGAGGACTGGGATTTATGAAGTGCACAGGATGGGTATCGTGGCATGTGGAGTCAATAGACTAGAAGAAATGTTTCAATTTCCTCATGGTGGATTGAGATGCAAAGGTAAATTCTGTGGTGTGTTTGTGACATGTTGAGCATAATGCTGGCTCATTGTGGTTCCTACTTCTAACATATTTGCATACTGTTGTCATGCAACTTGACAAACTACCATTCCTGATCTGGAATTGTAGTTCAGGTAAATTTAGATGGCTGTGGTCAGATCCCAAATAACTTCACACTGAACACTATTCAGTAGTTCATGTGAAAAGACTCTTGTGGATGTTGTATTAAGGACTCTACATTCTTGAGGCATGTCAATCAAACAGGAGAGCCTCATCCCATTACAAGTTTCCAGAAGCTCAGTAGTCTATGTTGAATTTGCAAAGGTCATCAAACTCGTTTTGCAGCTCATCAGTAAGTTTAAAAAAAAGTTTTAAAATTTGTAGTTTTTCATACCTGTCCTGTCATGATGCAATCTTTCCAAATAACAAGATATAAAATGAGCACAGGAGGAACTTAGTTATCGAAGAAAATTAAAATTATTGGATCATTTAAATTAATGACATGGTATTTTTAAACATAAGGACTTTGACAAAGAAATATGCGCTGTAGTTGCTTAAGTTAAAGAGATCCTCTTTATGTTTGTAAATGTAGTGAACAACCTCCTAACTGGTAACTACTCTTACCACTTTATCTCTCCATTTACAATATGTAAGTACCACTGAATGTACCTCACATCTACTGATGCACTGCCACCAAAAGTGAAGTCAACCATTCCAAATCATCACTTGGTTAGACAGATTGATTTTTTTTGCAGGGTTAGATTTCACCAATTTGCAAGCTTAACCAGATGCCCTGGGCATTTGTGGTACAACTAGGTACCTTACAGAAACCAACGTCTGATCTTCAATTCTTAATCGGAAAAACAGACTGAACTGGTAGCAACTCTGATATTTT
Organism: Chiloscyllium plagiosum; assembly: GCF_004010195.1. NCBI lineage: Eukaryota > Metazoa > Chordata > Chondrichthyes > Orectolobiformes > Hemiscylliidae > Chiloscyllium > Chiloscyllium plagiosum. The sequence continues at coordinate 40,227,792 of NC_057719.1, forward strand.
TAATTTCACAGTGGCCAGATCGTAATGAATGTAAGCAAAAAATGGAAAGGAGAAAAGCTTTAGTCAAATAAAAATAAATAAGTATAAAAATATATCATTAATAAACAGACTTTTTAAAATTTTAAACTGATTTTCATAAATGACTTTTTCTCTCTCATTATCCACTCCAAAACTTTTCAAACTGGGGATTCTCTTCCTGCTGCTAAAATTGCATGTGAGACAATCTATTTTACTGAAGTTTTCTTTGCCAAGGATGTGTTTATGGGATGTTGCTACACAGTTACTATTTAATTGCTGAATAATCTATTATACTGTAAAGTTTTCCAGCAGACTCAAGTTATTCCAATTGCTTGTTTCTTTTGTTATCTTTTAACTGTAGTGAATAAAGTACACTTTGCTTCAAGTCTGGTAGTTTGACCATTCGAATTACATCCAGAACACAATGTCTTGCACTTTCCTTTAAAATAGGAAAAAGGTCAGGTCCAACTATCTTCTTGATATTTTTTGAGGGGATTTAGTTTGGTTCATAGCAAAACAGGTGTTCTTGTTGGGCTCAACATCTCTAATTTTAGGTTGGGTTTCCAATTATTGGATTCAAAGGCAGTGAATGGTGAGTGTTGGTGTCTTTTATTTTGGGTGTTGCATTTGGTTGGTTTAAACCTTGTGTAGTAATGGCTTATTCAGTCACTGAAGTTTCCTGGGGTGTAAGAAATCACTTTAGGTGTTTTACTGCAAGTGGCAAGGCAAAGCTTTTGGAATTGGCAGACAAGCCAGAGTTGGGGGTTGCCTGTGTCTGCGAGGAAAGGGGAAATAATTGTGGCAATCGCCCAGCAATTACAATTGCCAGGAATGCCATTCAGAATCTTTGTAAATGGCTAAAATTCAATTGAAAATGAAGCAGCTTGAGTTAGAGGCAAAAGTAAAAGGAAGCGAAAAGGAAATCAAACAGTTTGATTTATGATTAAAAGCAGAACACAAAAAAAAGGAATGGAAGACCCGAGCAGAAGAAAGGGAAAATGAGAGAGAAGAAAGGGAGAGCTTTTGGAAACTTCAGAGGTTGGAACTGAAAACTCAAAGTCAACTTAAAATGAAACGGTAGAGGTGAAAATTAAAAGTAGTGAGGGAGACATTGATGGAGAGTAATCCCGTCATAGCCAAAGGCTTGGTGGGGCTCTGTTAAATACATCCAAACGTTGCTTAAGTTCGATGAGAGGGATGTGGAAATCTTTTCATTTCATTTGAAAAGGTAGCTAAACAAGTGAAATGGCTGGTGACCATGTAGGTATTGTTGATCCAAACAAAGATGGTACGTAGAGCTGATGAGATATTTAAATCACTGACACAGGATTTCTGGGGAGTATGACGACATGAAAAAGTCCATCTTAAGTGCAAGTGAGTTAGTACCAAAAGCCTACAGACAATGTTTTAGGAATCTAAGGAGGGAATCTGATCAAACGTACATAGTGTGTGAAAGAATCAAACAAAGTAAGTTTGATAGGTGGCTAAGAGCATTGAAAATATGTCAAACATATGGACCTTTTTGAAAACTGATTATTTTGGAGGAGTTTAAAACTTTACTTCCTGAAGTAGTGAGAACCGTGGAAGAGCAGAGAGTTAAGACTGCAAGATTAGCAGTGGAAGTGGCAGATAATTATGAGTTGATTCGAGATTTGACTTCTGATATTACTTTCAATCTGTGAGGAATAGAAATTAGTAGAGGAGAAATCCTCAAGTAATAAAGTATAGGGGAATCAACAATTAAAAATATCCATTTTAAATCTCCATCTTGTAATAACTTGTCTTGTAAGTTTAAAATGGCTACTGCATTTACAGTGACCATTGAATGAATTAGGAATGTAAGAATCTTGGCATAGCCTTGCAGCTGTTCTTTCTCACAGAACTTAAAATGAATAAAATACTGATAACCGTTAAGCTTTATCTGCTCTGACACAAGAGAAAGGCACCAGATGTAGAAACATGTTAAATCTATACTGTGTTTGATCTATGAGAATAAGACTAAAATGTATTGCTAATTATGAGAACTTAATTACAGAAAGAAACATTATACGATGTAGGAAAGAGAACATGTGAGATTGTTACGCAAATAAGCGCTATAAAATATGCTGCCTTCTTGCTAAAAATCAGAGATCTCTTAGTAGTCCATCCAGAGACATCTTGATTGATACACTGGATGATAGATTATTGATCTCTCAGCCGGCTTGATAACAATAAAAGAGTGCTATTTTGCAATCTATGAATGGTCTGAAAATTTCTATGTTTACACAAGTGGTAAGAGAAAAGGAGAACTCACTGAAGATAGTCAAGATAGCCGACCATAGGGTGAAAAGGAAACCCATGAGGGGGAAAGAGAAGTAAAAAAAGCTCAGGTGTTTCCACTGTAATAAAGTATACCACGTGAAGTCTCAGTGTTGTTGGTTTAGAAAAACCACTGGGAAGATGGATGGGAGAAGAAAAAAGATAAGCCAGTGAGTTTGTTGAAGTGGTAAAGGAAAAGACAATGGAAGCTAAAAAAGCTGCCAACGAATGTACAACCTGATCAGGGTCTGGTTGAGAAGGAAGTGCCTGATCTCTTTAAAGAATTTATGTAAATGGGTAAGGTTTATCCACATATGCCAGGAGGAGCAGGTTTGATTCAGAATTACATTTGCACCTTAAACTGTTTAACTTATAACATAGCAAATTCTAAATGATTCAATTAAGTTAGAATGAAATAGAAATTGTAATAGGGCATCCAGTACTTTCAGCCTATTCCCCTACAAAACAAGAACATGATCATCCACATCAAATTTATCTTCTCACACCATCTCCATCCCTCTTAATTCCTTAGACATCCAAGACAGCTATTAATCTTGAACTGTCTTGCATAATACATACAAAATTAAAAGGTGAAAGGTGGGAAAATACAATGGATTTGGGGAAAAATGTTATCAGCCAGCTGGTAAAGAAATTAAGATTTTAAAAGATAGTTGAGCAAGTCAGTCTTTGGTGAGACGTGAGGAGGTATGTAATTCAGAAGGAGTATTGCCAGAAAGGTGGTAATATTTGGAATTCATGGTGAGAAGTACAGTGTACCATTATATAAAGTGAGGTTGGAGAGGCCAGTGAAAGGTGGTGAAGTGGTGGTAACAACAATAGAAAAGTCCTTAGTTCCAGAAATATTGTTTATTCTTGATGTACACAACTGAGAGTGATGCCCACTGTGGTTGAAAAGCCAATGGAAAATCATATTACCGAGGTGACATATGAAGTACATCCTGGGATTTTCCTTATTGTGTGGTAACAAGGTCGCAAAGCCACAGGTTGAAATAGGAGGAGAAATTAACAAGTTCCGTTATCAGTAACATTTTAATCAAATGGTTGAAAAAACAAAGAACAGGTGGAGGAAAAAATTGATACTTTTAGTTTAGAGAAAATAGCAGCATTACAATGGAAAGATGAAAACTAAAGCAGTTGTATCAAAATCCTACACAGAAGAAGAATCTGAGTGTATCCCAGAAAGTTACGATCTTAAAAATGACACCTTGAAACACACTCAGATGGATGAGAAATGGGCAGAGGTTCATCAAGTTGTAATACTGGTCGGTTACAGAAAGATGGTATTGCAGGGAGAACATGACTTAACAGTAGCAGTTCATTTAGGAGTAAAGAAAGCTCAAGCCAAAATACAGAAACATTTCTTTTGGCTTGCACTGCATAAGGATATGGTTCAATTTTGCCCATTGTCTCATATGTATGGGGTAACTGAAAAACCTCAGGCAGTGATAAAATGTATTCCGTAATATCCATGCCTGCATTTGAGGAATCTTTTATAAGAGTCTTAATTGAAACAAGAAGTGGGAATCACTGCTTGCTGAACATAATTGATGTCTCTACTAGATTTCTAGAGGCCATCTCACTATGTAGTATCACGGCTAAAAGGATTGCAGAAGAGTTACTCAAATTTGTTTTACTAGATATGGACCACTCACATACAACAGATCAAGGGTCAAATTTTACATCAAAATTATTCTAGGAAGTAATGGGTATCATAGGAATAAAACAATTACAATCCACTTCGTCCCTTCCAGAATCACAGGGAACATTAGAACGGTGGAATCAAACCTTAAAGACCATGTTGAGGACTTGTAGTTGACTATCCAGATAATTAGGATAAAGGAATTCCATTCATAAAGTTTTGTAATTAGGATTGCAACTATTAATCAATCAAATTCAGTCCATTTGAATTTCAGGAATAAGGAGAGAGGACCACTGAAATTAATTAAGGAGAAATTGGTGAGAGTTCAATGGTTGCACATTTGGACTATGTGTCAAATTTTAGGGAAAGATTAAGTAGATTGGGTGTGTTGGCTAGACAACATTAAAAAGTGTCACGGCATATAATGAACCAGTAAGCAGACAAGAAATCAAAAATTCGATAGTGGAGATAAAGTGTTAGCATTTCTACCAGTGGTAGGTGAACCTTTAAAAGCAAGGTGTAGTGAGTCTTATGAAATTGAAAGGAAATTGAATGAGGTGAACTATTTGATAAGAACGCCTGTGGAGATACCATAAGATTTGTAGATATTGGGACAGTGTAGCGAATGCCTTGGCGAAGATTTCGGGAACGGAGATTGGACCTAGTGTCTCTCCTTTTGGGCTTTCCAAATTTTCCTTCTCTCATTGCATACGGGAAGAAATTATTTACTATCCTTTGCTTTTGGACTAGGCAAGACCCCTCAAAATGTTTTAAGAAGGTAGCCCAAACCCTAACTTGTTTTATAAGCAGATGTAAAATGGTTATTCCAGGAGTGTTGCAGCTGGTCAACACATTCAGCTTGTTTTTTGTAAATATTTTTATTGAAAAGAAAAAAATTTGAGTTTTTTTTAACAAAATTACAAAATTAATACAAAATAGTGTGTCCACTTTACAATATAATAACAGCACCAATATTAAAATAAGAAAACTAACTACTAGTCTATTCTACAAACCACCAAAACCCAAAATACGATGTAAAAAAGAAAACTCTATGTATAAAAAAGACCACAGTGTTGTACATTATTGACAATAAAAAAGGAAAAAAAAGGGTAAATAAATAAATAAATAAATACACATTCAAAATAAAATTATATCAAGTCACAGCAAAACCCGTATTTATATGGGATCCTTCCTCCCAGGAGCCCCCCGAACCAACAAACATCATCCTCACGGCTAAACAAAGGCCATAAACAGTATGGCAGATTCATCTGCATTAGTGTTGTTCAAAAAGGGCTGCCATATTCTGCAAAATAATTCCGTTTTTTGGTGCACCACATTCGTAAGGAAGTCCAGGGTAATACATTCCATAACAATCCTTTGCCAATTCGAAAGTCCCAGGGGGGCTTTCCGATACCCAACTTATTAAAATATTTTTCCTCACAAAAGGAAAGGATAGTAAATAATTTCTTCCCGTATGCATCGAGAGAAGGAAAATTACAGATAGAGATCTTCCTAGTATTTTCCCAGGTATCCTCCCACATCTCTAAAGAGGTTCCCTAATTCTTGATTCCAGGTTTTATATAACTGTTCCATGTCTTTCGATGCGTTATTACCTAGCGAGTGGTAGAGAGTACTGAGTGCACCCATCACTCTCCTTTCCATATCTGATTTGTATGGATTAGTCATCAATGTGGTCATTTTTTGTATGAAATCTTGTACTTGAAAATATCAAAAAGGTCATTGTTAGGCAACCCAAACTTCTGACACAACTGTTCGAAGGACATTGTGACCTCCCCATTGAACACATCTCCCAAACAGGACATGCCTCTGGACTCCCAAATTCTAAATCCAGCGTCAGTCAAGCTGGCTGAAATCCCAAAGTTCCCACTATAGGAATAGAAGAAGAGGTTTTTTGTGTATCACTCTGTTGCTCCATCCTCCAAGCTTTGATTGTATTTAATACAATTGGGTATTTACAATGATCCTTAATAACTCTCATCTTATCCATAAATAATACTTTCATGAGGGGACATTTTGCTTGGGAAGCCTCAATATCCAACCAAATTGATTGTGGGTCACAAGAGACCCAATCAGCCATATATTACAACAGAGAACTCAGTTGGTACTTCCTGAAACCTGGAAAATCCAGACCTCTTCTTATTTGTGGGAGCTGGAACTTATCTAATTTAATAAGGAGCCATCTATGATTCCAAATAAAGGAGCCAAGCCAGCCATAAAGCCTACACAACATCAAAGGAAGCATTCTCATGGGGTATAGTAGGCGAGGTAGAATATTCATCTTGACTAAAGCTATTCTTCCTAGCCAGGATATCAGGAGATCTTCCCAGTATTGGAGGTCCTGCCTTAATTTCTCTAATAAATGTGTTTAATTAGCTTTATATAGCTGACCAAATACCAGGGTAATAAAAATAGCTAAATAGAGAAAACCTCCCAGTGACCGCCGAAAGGGGAAACAGGATCCATCTGGAAAATTGGATATGCTAGTAAGACCTCCTAGTGGCATGGCCTCTGATTTCATAAAGTTAATTCTGCAACCTGAGAACATATCAAATAAGTTAACCACTTGAATTAAGTGGTGCACAGATATCGATGGGTCATTTAAGAACGTCGTCCGCATAAAGAGCGATTTTATGCTTACCTGATCTTACCTCCAGGCCGTTATATTAGGGTCAGTTTGGATAGCTTCTGCCAGAGTCTCAATCACTAGTGTAAATAGTAGTGGTGAGAGAGGACATCCTTGACAACAACCTCTGCCAACACTAAAGCTATCCGACCTTATGCCATTGGTGATCATTGCTGCTTTAGGGTCGTTACATAATACAGCTACCCACTTGGTAAAGACCTCTCCAATGCCAAACCATTCCATTTTATAAAAAAGATAAGACCCAATCAAATGCCTTCTCTGCATCTGGGAAGATGACTAATCTGGTATCACTCCCTGATGGCAAGCTTGTACCATGTTTAACACTCTTCTCTTTTATAATAAATGGCAAAACTCTCTCCAGTCTTAATGTCAACATTTTTGACAGGATTTTAAAGTTCACATTCAATAAGTATATAGGTCTGTATGAAGTACACTTGTCCGGGGCTTTTTCCTTTCTTAAGAATGACAGAGATATTTGCTTCTCTCAGAGAGGGGCAGGAGGCTACCCTGAGTATATGAATAGTTATACATATCTGTAAGTGGTCCGGCCAATTCATCTATGACCAGTGGAGTGCCACAAGGATTGGTGCTGGGTCCTCTACTTTTTGTCATTTATATAAATGATTTGGATACGAGAGTAAGAGGTATAGTTAGTAAGTTTGCAGATGACACCAAAATTGGAGGTATAGTGGACAGCGAAGAGGGTTACCTTGAAGATCTGCGTCCCCTCAAGAGGGGTCTCTTGGTTCGAGATCTGTCAAAGGAATCGACAAATGCGGTCTATTCAAAAAGCAAGGGTCATTAGTTTATTGAATTAAGGTACCTTGACACAATTCTATCCAGCAACACAGAGATTGAAGCTTCTGTGTTCCGTGATGAAGTTGCGCAATGACATTTGAAAATTACACATTATTTACATGTTTTTAAAGAAATAGTACAGCCTTAATTACAAGAAAGACCAATCACATATAATAAGGTGACATGATTTACAGCAAGTTATTCCAATGATTGAAGACAAGCTAATCCAATGCTAAAAGATATCTTATTGTACTGGTTCAAGGTTCGTTCAAATGGTCAATTAACTTGTCAATATTCAGCTTTTGAAAACTCTCTTGTCTTCTTATCTATGAACTGCAACTTAATTCTGCAAATCAGCCGTATGATTCACAGGTCATTTTATAGTATTCTTTTAAATCGAGAAACCGTTTTGTGATAATAAAAATCTACATATTTTGTTGCCTAAGTTCAAATTTTAGATCCTCATTCCCCTCTTTGGTCACTCTATGACCACACCATAAAGGCATGGATCAAATTAATCCAATTCAATGGCAGCAAAAGATTGCCGTATTTCCTCTTCCTCTGAAGGGGAACCAAGGGCTGCCAATGATGTTTCTTCATCATGATTTCAGTAAAGAAGAAGCATTTTCAGGTTGGAGCCAATATTGTCAATAGAAGTTAATATTTTAGCAATAATACGCTTAACTATAGCAATACCAACAAAAAGACAAATTAAAACAATAGCACCATACAAAGACATATTAATTAATCAGTTGTACCATGAGCCAAACCCCAATCTTCCCATCCCGCACCTTCATTCATTTGGTTGACAAAAGTGTGAATATTATCAATATGTCTAGTAATGTTTTTGAAAAGATCAGTGACCCTCATAATGCATTTTCCTTTAACTATAACGCAAAGTCCACCTTCCTTCGTAAGTATGTAATTGGTTTTGTTGGGCAAATAGGCACAATTCTGAAAGCATTTCTAATTTCTATTAACGTAGCAGTTGTCTCATTTCCCAAAATTGTGAGTCCACCAATGTGATAATTATAGTTTTGATGACTAATAATTCTTAAGGACTCTCCTAATGAAAGAAGATTAAGAGCTGCATATGCCAATGACTGTGTTTTACTTCTTGAAATGGTCTTTGGATTCTTCCATTCTGCACAGAAATCAGAAGAAACTGTATGTTTAAAAAGGGGAATTATGATTTCATTGCCAGATAATTGGACAGGGAACAGGAGTTGGAAATAGTGTTCCTATAGCTACGACATGAGGACTACTTCCTCTATTCAGGACAAGGTAGCGAGCTGCCTTATTATAACTGAAAAAAAAAATCCAGGTTTAGCATAGGCAATAGAGGGACTTTCCCAGTAAGATGCAGGTCTACATTTGTGACTTACTGGGGTATGTGGATAATCCATGATTACATAATTCAGCCCTGGGTGCTGAGGGTGAAAATCAACCAGTACTAATGAAGTGAGTTTCTTGATAAGAAACATGGTCAACATCCCAAACCCCTCCAATACCTGAGAAAATATTTGTGCCGTTAGGGGTATCATAATGAAGGTGTGTGTTGTTACCCACTCCAAATAGAGTTTGAATTCCAGTGATAATAGGGATACATTTTCGTTAAGGCATACAAATGAGATGCAAGGTTGTTCAGAAAAGTAGTGATGACTAATACATTTAATCATAGCACAGGGAAAAAAGACATTTTTTAGGCACTCTTACATAAGCGCACCCCCATTCCTTACCCTTGTCGTAATTTGGATAGGAGATTGCTCTTTGAGCGCGAGCAGCAGCTAAGGTAAGACTGTTTGTTTTAAAATTACTTACCGGTAGCGGGCAGCGGTGTTTTTTTTTCTCTCTTTTACAGAAAGAGCGGGAGCAGCAGGGGGAAGTGACGAAGACCGGAGGGGCAGCTGGGTAGGTTTTTTTCCTATAAAAGCGAGCAGGAGAAGAGGTATGTTGCCTCCCAGGTGCAAGGGTATGTGACGTCTCTGATCGTGTTTTCCGGGTCCTTAAGGGGGAGGGGGAGCAGCCCGAAGTCGTGGTCCACATTGGCACCAATGACATAGGTAGGAGGAGCGCTGAGGATGTTAGACAGGCTTTCAGGGAGCTAGGTTGGAAGCTCAGAGTTAGAACGAACAGAGTTGTTGTCTCTGGTTTGTTACCCATGCCACGTGATAGAGAGTCGAGGAATAGGGAGAGAGAACAGTTAAATGCGTGGCTTCAGGGATGGTGCAGGAGGGAGGGGTTCCAGTTTTTGGATAACTGGGGTTCTTTCTGGGGAAGGTGGGACCTCTATAAACAGAATGG
>NC_057719.1:40240360-40267453 GCF_004010195.1 Chiloscyllium plagiosum
ATGTGGAGGTACTGGAACGGGTGCAGAGGAGGTTTACCAGGATGTTGCTTGGTATGGTAGAAAGATCGTATGAGGAAAGGTTGAGGCACTTGGGGTTGTTTTCATTGGAGAAAGGAAGGTTTAGGGGTGACTTGATAGAGGTGTATAAGATGATTAGGGGTTTAGATAGGGTCGACAGTGAGAATCTTTTTCCACGTATGGAGTCAGCTATTACAAGGGGGCATAGCTTTAAATTAAGGGGGGGTAGGTATAGGACAGATGTTAGGGGTGGATTCTTTACTCAGCGAGTCGTGAATTCATGGAATGCCCTGCCAGTAGCAGTGGTGGACTCTCCTTCATTATGGCGTGAATTCATGGAATGCCCTGCCAGTAGCAGTGGTGGACTCTCCCTTCATTATGGGCATTTAAACGTGCATTGGATAGCCATATGGAGGATAGTGGGCTAGTGTAGGTTAGGTGGGCTTGGATCGTCGCAACATCGAGGGCCAAAGGGCCTGTACTGCGCTGTATTCTTCTATGTTCTATGTTCTATGTTCTATGATATTGTGGATTTATTGGAGGAAGTCCATAAACAAGTAGCAGGTGGGGATAGGTAATAACTAAAAAAGATATTACGGGCTGTAAATACTTTAGTACTATTCCATACCCCCATGTTAGGATTTGGAAGGATAAAAGGGGTCATGGAATCTCTTACTGAAGTAAGGGCACAACAAATTACTTCATCCTCTCCAAAACATTTATTATGGGTTTCTAGAAACATCCCCCCTTTATCTCTTTTACTACCTGATGTATCTGAAAGGGGATAAGGCTTATCAGGGATGCCCATAGTACAAATGTAATCAAACTGGCACACAACAATTTTACATGGTAAAGACCATTTAGACTTGTTCTTTAAATGAACTGTCAATTTTTTTTATGCAGTTGATCACTGCAAAAGTTTTTCTTGGCAACAGTCAGTCATTTGGCACACAAGGCCACCTTCCTGACATAGTTGGTACACATTCTCTGTTTGCTCAGGATCACACAGGTAAACTGTCCCTTCTTGTGCACCAATGCTGGCAATGGCAAGTCCACACAGCAGGTCAAGTTCGATCTTCATCATCTTCCCCCTTGCAAGGTTGGAGTCCGCAAAGTGTCCATTGTAATAAAGTATAAACTATTTCCTCCTTGTATATAAGCATATATTCAATTAAAATAGGCAGCAGCAAAAAAGTAACACAAACTAATCTGGTAGAGGTCACCCAAACTCTGGTCTGAGTTTTGTGGCAATACCTTATTTGAGGCCATTATTTGTGCTCTTCAGCAGGCTAGAAGCCCTAAGAGCAATTTTGAAATAAATAATTCTCAAATTAATCAAATAGCCTGCTGGAGTAAATATATTTGCCTGTACTGGCAAAAAGTTCGTTCATTTTAAATTATGCACTAGCATTCCCTTCCTTCCCATTATTTTCTTATTTTATATGGAAAAGCCCAGGAATGGGCAAATTAAGCAAACCTAGTTTTATAAATCCAGCTTTGCTGGGATGTAATGCTCTTTGAAGTTTTGCTACTAAAAAAAAATCTATATTATCTAAAATTTAGATTAGTTCTGCAATATATATATTGTATTCTCTTCTTTTTAAAAAAATAGCATTAACATTGTGCCCAATTAAATGGCCTGATCTACAGCTTTAGTTAACAGTAACTAGAATTAAATGTAGAAATCTGATGATGATTTTGGCAAAAGTCGGTATTAAATATTGGCTGGAGGGCAATGCTATCACTAAATTATGGTAACATGACACAAAGCTTTCAAACCACACTGAAATTTTTCTAATATTGAGCTAACCCTAGAATATAGATTATTGGTACAGTCCTAAATTTATAAATCATCACTGTTAAATATTAAATATCTAAGTGAGGATAATTGCTCAGCCAGACACCCCTTCTTAGATCTAACAGCCTAATCCAAAAATAAATCAAATCAACCATTGTGTATTCTTACAAGCTCCATACACAAAGCAAAGATATTTAGGCTTAGCGTCCATGCATGAAATCAAATCACTTGATAATTCAGTCAGTAGTATATTGTAGTATTAAGTGCCTGTAAATGTTTCAGAAATGGAAATTTGCAAGTTACTTCCAAATTTCAAAACAATATTGAAAACAATCCAAACACTAAACCTGTATGATTACAGTCAGTAAGCAACAGCAAAATCAACCTCTACATTGTGAATTGGCACTGAACAGACAGTATCATTCCCCTGTAAATTTTGCACCTTACCCAGGTCTGGCATACCCGTCCTTATACTGTGTCTAAATGTGTTTTACTAGGGACCCTATGGGATCAGAAGTTTGAGTTGTAAGGCTAACTGCTTGGCAGCTGCATATACTTGCCCATTACTTTATAAACAGTATCATTTTTCATCAGCATGAGCCAGATATCTTGATAACTGTCAGATTGATTGGAGAAAATAGCATTACTACAATGCTGCCCCCCTTTGGAGTTAAAAATCTTCAATGTTCCCACAAGACTCCAGAATCGTGGATCATATTAAAATCACAATGAAGAGTCAGTGTATATTAGTAGATTTTTCTTTTGATAGGATGAAAGCCTATCAATTCCCAACATCAGCTCCGAGGTAACATTAAAGACACATGCTGTGGTTCTGTTCGCCGAGCTGGAAGTTTTTGTTGCAAACGTTTCGTCCCCTGTCTAGGTGACATCCTCAGTGCTTGGGAGCCTCCTGTGAAGCGCTTATGTGGTGTTTCCTCCAGCATTTATAGTGGCCTGTCCCTGCCGCTTCCGGTTGTCAGTTTCAGCTGTCCGCTGTAGTGGCTGGTATATTGGGTCCAGGTCGATGTGTTTGTTGATGGGAGTTTGTGGATGAGTGCCATGCTTCTAGGAATTCCCTGGCTGTTCTTTGTTTGGCTTGCCCTATAATGGTAGTGTTGTCCCAGTCGAATTCATGTTGCTTGTCGTCTGCGTGTGTGGCTACTAGGGATAGCTGGTCATGTCGTTTCGTGGCTAGTTGGTGTTCATGGATGTGGATCGTTAGTTGTCTTCCTGTTTGTCCTATATAGTGTTTTGTGCAGTCCTTGCATGGGATTTTGTACACTACATTAAAGACACATTACTCCCCATTGGCCATATTTCAACAGTTATTGCCAGCCATTTGCCACTGAGTTTTATTTTGATGTCTTGTTGCCAGTCACAAAGGTGAAATGTTGGGGCCTGCCTGTCCCCATTTTCAGGGTCCCCTCGGGAAAACATTGTCCAGCTGTGGTCGTTGGGTAGTTACATGAGGTAGGTTCCGCCCCCAGTGGGTATCCTGGTTCCAATCAACCCTATCAGGGCTGGCATACGGCATTTGGGATCGCAAGGATGCTGAATATAATTTGTTTTACCTGTAACTTGCATCATGGTTCAGTACGGTTCTGGACATCCCAAAAGAAAACCACCACTCACCTCATTTGCGACTGGAAATTCCTGGACTGGTGTGTACTATTGGTCTGGATCATGTCAGTGACTCCAGACAGAAAACATTACAAAAGCATAGGGTTAAATAAAGGCAATTGAGCTTCTTGATTATTGTTCAATTGTTTGTCACTTCCATCAGACAGATAGGCACATCTTTCAGACTTGTAGCAGAAGCCATTCATATTCAGGCTACTCCTAGAATTTTACTGCATTTGCATCCTTATCACACTTGGACACACTGAGCAAATTTGGCCTTTTGGTCTTGCAGTCAGGGGCATGCTTCATTAACATTACTCTAGTCCTTGGGATGTGACCCGGTTTAGGATGGTGCAAGTCGCTCATCCCCATGATATCGACTATGAAGACTGAATGCTTCATTTTCAAAAGAAGTAAAAGTTTCAACAAGTGGATGCTTTAAATTAAGACTGGGGACAATCAGGAAATGATTCAATTCCCTACAGTGTGGAAACAGGCCCAACAAGTCCACACCAATCCTACGAAGAATAAACCACCTAGACCCATTTCCCACTGACTAATTAACCTAACACTATGGGCAATTTAGCATGGCCAATTCACCTGACATGCACATCTTTGTACTGTGGGAAGAAACCAGAGCACCCAGGGGAAACCCACACAGACACGGGGAGAATGTGCAAATTCCACACAGACAGCCATCCAAGGCTGGTATTAAACCCGGGACCCTGGCATCGCGAGGCAGCAGGGCCAACCACACAGCCACAGGGCTCAGCATGTATACAGGAACGAAAGCCCAATTCTCAGAAAGGGTCGGTATGCCAGACATAGGCTCGGGATTCCGAATAGAATCTAAGTTTTTTTTTATTTTACAGTATTGTTGCTTTAACCTTGTTTATATATTCCTCAACCTTAGTGGCCTTACATTGTTTTCTCATGTTATTTCTTTTTTTTATACATATATATATAAAACCATTTACAGTCACCTCCCCAACTTTTGGGAGTTTCATCTGCCATATATATATATATATATATCTATCCCTATCCCCCAATCGTATGCAAAATTTCTTCAACTGGCCAGTAATGTAGCTTTCCATTCTTTAATTAACAATGAATTAATGCAGTCATGTTTTAAATTAGCCATGAATCAATATGACAGGTCACTGAGAACGTGTGAAGGAATCCTGCCAATTAGTATTGATTCAGGCTAATACAATTGATTTATTATAAATATTAATAATATAAATAATCTATAATTAATAATAAATATTTATAATAATAAATATAATAATCATTATCTGTAATTCAGGGTGGAAACCTAACATGTGACTAAAACATTTTAAAAACTGTACTTTGCTGCTTTATCCTTCTTACTGCATCATTCTCTTCCCTTCTGTAGTTGATCTCCTTGCCTCTATTTTCATTTTAACCTCATTTAACCAATTTATCAATTTATGCTTGTCTAACTTTAAAGCCTGTTCCTAACTATACATTTTGGAATCTTACTTGTCATAATCTGAAAGCTAATTTTAGGATTTGAATTTTCAGCTAATCAAAAATTGCAAGAGGAGAATAACTAAATAGGTGATTTGTCTCATTCACTTGTCCTAGTCATTGTATCACATAGCTGTGACATTATGGAGCTTGCCAACTCCATGAAATGGGGCAGTGATGCTACAAGAGAAATAATGATTGATATACCACCCTATTCCTCGGTATGGTTGGTTGTCCCTATTTTCCAAAGTTGGAATGCTGGGTGACAGCAGTGCCTGCTTAAGTCAGGTAGTAGTCCTTTTTCATCATTAGGGACACCTAATGATATGGATAGAATTCAGCTTGAATTTAGGAGAGAGCACTGAGTGGAGTGGTACCAAGCATACTTTATGCATTACTGAGTGTGGATACATCTGAAGAAGATTATGGAAAATAAGTAAGTTTTCAATTATTTTTGTGGACATTGGAAGATCAACAGAGCTTAGTTCTCATTGTCTTGTTTTGAGAGAGCAGATCTCCTCTGTTGAAGATTGTATGAGGTATGGCTGAGGCACTTGGGGCTGTTTTCATTGGAGAAAAGAAGGTTTAGGGGTGACTTGATAGAGGTGTACAAGATGATTAGGTACTCAGCGAGTCGTTAGTTCATGGAATGCCCTGCCAGTAGCAGTGGTGGACTCTCCCTCTTTATGGGCATTTAAACGGGCATTGGATAGGCATATGGAGGATAGTGGGCTAGTGTAGGTTAGGTGGGCTTGGATCGGCGCAACATCGAGGGCCAACATCGAGGGCCATTGATGTAATATATCAATGGTCATTTTTTAACAATATATCTGAATAACATACAACATTTTATTTTCTTATATAATTTATAAATATATATTTATATATTATAAATTGGAAATTCATTTATTCAGTATTTAATATTTAAAATGTAAAATGCATACAGTTCCCAACTTTGAAATCCACTATAATTACCCAGTTTTAGTCCCTTAATTTAAATCCAAAATTAGTTTTCTTAAGTAGTCCTGACCAGTCATTGCTCAATTACAATGCTATAGGTCGTGAAACAACCGGAGTTGCCTTAAAAGGATTTGTCTATTCAAGTTTAAAAAAAACTTCTAATGTATGAATAATGGCCGAATCCAAGGTCACAGATATTAACCATAGGTTTTTTTGATGATTTATTACAATCTAATGTTGAACTGAAACTTCAACTGTCATTGAGGAAGGGGACTTTCCGAATAAAGCTACGGCTATAATGTTGTTTGCCTCCGTATTAAGCTGATTTGAAATTGAATAAGGTTCGCTTTTATGTAAGGATAGAAGATTAGTTAGAAACTGATAGTAAGGTAGTCATGATCTGCAAAAGAACAGGAGTTAATATTTTATTTCATAATCACTGTAAAGTCCTTAACCTTAAAAGAAATCATGTTAAATTTCCAGAATAGAAATCAGATTCAAAACAGTCCTGGATCTCAAGCTCCAGGGAACAAAGCACAAACATTCAATCACCAACAAACAAATGTCCGTTCAAACCGAATCACAAAGGGCACACACTCACACACCATATCGCAGTTTTTAGCTTGGGAGTTTAGTCTGATAGATCCTGGCTATGGCACCATTGCTTAACCAAGTGTGGAAGAATTGTTACCGCTGGCCAGCCTTATCTTTTAACACATCAACTAAGAATAACGGCCACCCTCCATATTGCATAAACAAAGAACAATCACCAAAACGAATAAAAAAGCAACAAAGCAAGATGAGCCAAGCTGAACAGATACAACAGGTACAACAACAACAATACAGCAGATACATCAGCGAGATTATTATCTTGTCAATGTTGTTCCTGGACTACAGTAGTAAAGTTATTGAGAATTAAGTGAAACAGCTGTACATTCCAAAGACTGATCAGCCTGTAAGGAAGAGTCTGAAATGGGAGCTGCAAAAACAAATTATATAATAATAAAGAAAAAAGAGCACCACTCATCTAAATCCAAATTATCATTGTCTTCCTCATTAAAACTAAGGCCAACCATCGAATTACGCAGTTCTATTTGTTTACCAGTCACTTGTGACTTCTCCTTTTGTTTCTGTAATTGTTTTCCTCGAGCACTTCACTTTTAAGAACTTCAACAGATTTCATAGCACCATAACACTCGTGTGGGTTAGAGTAAAAAGTAAAACCTCTACCCTCAGGGTGAAGACACCTCCACACATCTACCAGTCCCAACTCCCTATTCAGATCAGCTAACTGCCTAGATCTCTGAGATATACCCACAGAGCTCCTAGGTATCCTATCCACCTCGGAATTGATAATACAATTAAAATTTCCCCCTATAATTATATGACGCACACCGAGAACCATCAACTTGAAGAGTGCGTCTGTTACAAATTTAAAAGGATGTGCTGGAGAGCAATGTACATTCAAAATCCTGTTCTCCTCTCCATGTAATAGGGCTTTAATCAATATATACCGTCCGGACTCATCTTTTATCTGGCTTAGCATTTGGAAGGGAGCAATGTACATTCAAAATCCTGTTCTCCTCTCCATGTAATAGGGCTTTAATCAATATATACCGTCCGGACTCATCTTTTAGCATTTGGAAGGGAAGATTCTTCCGGATAAGAATGACCACTCCCCTACTTTTTGAGCTGAAAGATGACCAAATCCTCCCTGCTGCAGCTTCGAATGCTCCCTATCAAGTAGATGTGTCTCCTATTAAAGGGCAAAATCAACCCTCTCTTTTTTAAGACCTGATAATATCTTTTTCCTTTTAATTGGCGTGTGGCTCCCCTTGACATTCCAGGTGCACCATTTAAGCAAATGACTAGCCATGATCGTTCAAGAAAGTCTGAGACCCCCAAGGAGGAAGAAGCTCATTCAAGAAGCATTGAGTAGAGACCATAAACAATTCACATGAATTTAAAAATATAACTTTTCAAACAACTAAATCAAAACAACTAAGAACTACTCCTAAAAAAATAACATAAGACATAATTCCAGTAATCCCACCATAACACCTTCCAGCTGGAGCCATGCCCTCGGTCCAGACATTACAAAGTAAAATAAACAAATGCCAATATCTTACCACACAAGAGTTGGAAGTGAGCAGCCAACCTGCCCCCTCCATATTATTACCTAGGCATTCTTAACAAGACAGCAACATAGAATAGAATATATAAAATTACAATTCCAGCAAATATTAAGGAAAAAAAGACCCAGAAACATCTCTCAACAACTGGATAAACCAAGTGGATTAAGATAAGGGTTAAAAAAGAGAACAAACCACCCCCGCCAAGGAAGGATGGAAAAGAGAAAGGGGGTGAGAGGAGGGGGAAAACAAAAGGGGATAAAATAAAGACATTGTCCATGTAGTTCAAGTCCATCAGTCTATTTGAGAGCATCCATAAATTCTTTTACATTTTCTGGTGATCCAAAGTTATGCACCGACCTTCTGAAACGCAGCGTTGCCGGGTATCACATGGAATTTTGAATATTTAAATCCCTTAGACACTTATTTACCTCATCAAATGCCTTCTTTTTGCGTACCACAACTGGAGAAAAGTCCTGGAACAGCATTATTTTGGATCCCTTGTATACCATGGCTTGGGGATCCTTCCCCAAAACTCTGGAGGTCTCCAGCAACATTTGTTTTTCCCTGTTAGTGCTGGAGACGCACTAGGATTGAGTGTGGGCGCTGGTCAGATCTGGGCTTGCGCACAGCAACCCGGTGGGCCCGCTCAACCTGCACCCGGCCTAACTCAGACTCCAGCTTCAGTAGTTGTGGGAGCATTGCTCCAGGAAATCAACAAGCTGGCCTTCCTCCTCCCATTCAGGAAGGCCCAGCAACCGAATATCTTTCTGACGACCTCAATTTTCGAGGTTAAAAATCACACAACACCAGGTTATAGTCCAACAGGTTTAATTGGAAGCACACTAGCTTTCAGAGTGACGCTCCTTCATCAGGTGGTTGTGGAGCGTCGCTCCGAAAGCTAGTGTGCTTCCAATTAAACCTGTTGGACTATAACCTGGTGTTGTGTGATTTTTAACTTTGTACACCCCAGTCCAACACCGGCATCTCCGAATCAATTTTCGAGGTCATCGATATGCTCTTCTAAGGCCTGGACTCGATGTTCCAGAGCCCAGACCTGACCCACGGAAGATTCAACAGTGGTCTCAGAGGCTGCGGCACGTTGCTCTGCCCCTCCAACACGCTGCTCAAATTTCTCGATCTCTCGGTCATGCTTCTGCATGGGGTGGTGGGTGGTCCTTGCCTATTGCAAACTCCTGTGCCTTTGGTCATTTTAAAATGTATCAAACTGCAAACGTTTGATGCAGAATGACTGTAGCTACTGGGAAAAAGCTACTTTTAGAAGTTTAAAAAGTGAGGGGAGGGTAGGTACCCCACTTTGCCTGGGTCCTGGGCAGAGCTCAGCAGACTCGGACCTACTGGGTCGCTGCCATCTTGAATCCCTCAAACCATTCAGCTTTAAACAAGACAGAATTTATTTAAACACTATGGATGAAACAGGAACAAAAGAAAACAGAATTTAGATTAAGGTAATTATTTGAAAACCCAAATGAAAGTATCACAACCAACAAAGGAGCTGTTCCAATCCCTGCAACATCCCATAAATATACCCCTGGGCAAAAGGTAAATTCAAACACAGGTTCTTACAGGCAGAAGAGATTTCAGACAGAAAGTCAATACCTTTGTTGAAGCGTGGAATCTCTTTTCATTGTAGCTGCTTTTCTCGGACCCAGCAACTTTCTGACTGCTTGCTGAAACAAACCAAATTAGAAAACAAAACTTGAACTGGGACAACTGACCACTCCCCTGCCATTGTTTAGACATTTCCAGACATATAGACATTACTGTCTTTACGAGCCCTCTTGAAAAAACCCAAGAACAAGATAAACTTGTTAAAGGGGCAGCATCGTCACATGCCAGATAGAAAGAAATCTCAGAGAATGTATCATGTGAATATGCTCAAAATGTATTTTAATAGGGAAGGAAAGTACTGGTTACAACACACAGTGAAGAATCAAAAGTCCAGATGATTCTGAATTGAGGACATTCCTCAATTAAATTGGGCAATGAGGAAGTTCTCAAAAATTGGGATAAGTTATTGAGTTAGCTTCCAAAGGAAAATTGAAATGACTTGAAGAGTGATCACAATCACATGGGGAGCTATGTGGGAGTAAGCTAGGAAGTAATAACCTAATCATCATAACAGGAAATGCTGTTCCAATTAAGCAACATCCTTTATAGACTTAACTTTCTAGAGTTGACATAGGTTAAAAAAGAGATTGATCACATGCTTAAAGACAACATAATCAAAGTGAGTTTTAGTATATGGAGCTCATCCATAGTAATGGTGCCAAAACCCAGATGGTATACAATAATTATGTGTGGACTATCGAAGTTACAAAATATGTTTCATATCCTATTTCATGTTCGGAAGACTGTTTTAAGAAGGTTTGACCACAAACTTATATTTCTAAGTTGGACTTACTCAAAGGTACATGGCAGGTATTCTTTATTTGAAGAAAATTTTGGCATTCAGGACACTGAATGTATTGTACAAGTTTAAAGTAATGCCATTTGGTATGATAAATGCACCAGCCACATTCAAATATTAAAAAATAAAGTCATTTCTGGATTACTCAGTTCTGTGGTGAACATCAATGATCTGATGACTTTTAGTCACATGTGGAAGGAACATTTGGAGTGTCTATCAGAATTGTTAAACTGACTTTGGGAGGCGGGCTTGGAGATAAACCTGGCTAAGAGTGAGTTTGCAAAAGCCCAGGTCATGTTCCTAGGCCATGTCAGATAGCCCACGAGATGCAAAAACAAAGGTTATTGGGGTGTTTCCCATACCCATTGACGAAGAGGGAATTGGGAATTGATTCCTGGGATTGTGTGGTTTTTTATCGGAAGTTCTTACTGAATTTTAGCAGTGTGGTTGTTTCTAAAACTATCTTGTTGAAGAACTGCAGAGAACTTCAGTGGACAGAAGAATGTCTGAAAGTTGGGTTAACCAGATGTCTATCGAATGATGTGGGTGTCGGTGCTATACTCTTGCAAGAAGACAGCAAGAAGATTGAAAGATCTATTGGATATTTTTCCAGAAAATTGAATAATTGTCAAAAATCATTCCACGATTAAGAAGGAGACCTTGAGGTTGATGTTGGCATTGCAACACTTCAACATTTATATTGCCAGTAATTTGAGACAATTGTATATTCTGATCATAACCCCTTTAAGTTTTTGGAAAAATTTAAGGATAAGAATTCCAGAATGCTGAGATGGAGCTTATTATTGCACTGTTCAATGTGAAAATTATACACATGACAGAATGAGAGAAAATAATTGCTGATGCTTTGTTACAACTTTGGTGAAGACAGAGGCGTTTGGTGGTGGTAAAAAATGAATTAAAATGGACTGTAGTAGTGAACATTTGCATGCTCAGAGTCAATATAATGTATATGTATTCATAGAATCCCTACAATGTGGAAATAGGCCCAACAAGTCCACCCTAACCCTCCGAATAGTATTCCACCCAGACCCATTCCCCTACCCCTATCACTCTACATTTCCCCCAAATAATACATCTAGCCTACATATCCCTGAACACTCTTGGCAATTTAGCATGGCCATTTCACTTAACCTGCACATCTTTGGACTGTGGGAGGAAACCAGAGCACCCGGAGGAAATGCACGCAGACACTGGGAGAATGGGCAAACTCTATACAATCAGTCGCCCGAGGCTAGAATCAAACCCAGGTCCCTAGCGCTGCGAGGCAGCAGTGCTAACCACTGAGCCACTGTGTTGCCCTTATTGTGGTGTACTAAGGGTTTTTAAAAGTAAAGCCATCTTTTTATATTAATGTTTCATTTTTTAAGGTGACATGTGACAATACTGTGGCTTTAAGAGTTGTATGATGTCCTCTTTTTGAAGAAACGCTGAGATAGATGTGCGGATCAGTCTGCTTCAAAGCCTATAAACAGCTTGTGAAGCCTTCGAGCTTTTTCTCAAGTTGGAACAATAGAATCAGCCTGAATGGCTGAGGATCAAGCTCCCCGAGAGCCAGGTTTTAGTTTTAGTTTTCAGTAGCAGTTGCCGAGATCTTGAATCTGGGTTTGGAAGCTGCAGTACATCTCTCCCTGCCTCTGAGTTTTCTCTAGATTTCCTCCTGGACTGTAGAAATGCCTGTGAGACAATCTGTTTTGTTGAATTTGCCTTTGCCAAGTGTGTATTTATGGGATGTTACTATATTGGAACAGTTAATGTTTAGTAGTTTAATAATCTATTATTTAGTTAAGTTTTCCAATAGAGTTAAGTTATTCCTGTTTCCCTTTTCTTTTATTGCATTTTAACTATAGTGGATGAATAAAGTGTGTTTTGCTTCAAATCTGGTTGTTCTATTCAAATTGCAACTGGGATACAACATCTGGCACTTACCTTTAAAATAAGTAAAAGTTAGGGTCTAGGCTATCTTCTTAATATATTTTGAGGGGGTTTGTCTGGTCCATAACTCCACAATAGAGCCCTCAACAGCTTGCTTTCCTTTTTTTAACCAATCAGCTAGTTCAAGATGCTATTACACACCTCTGGAGCAGGCAGGACTTGAACTGAGGCCTCTCAGTCTGAAGATTGGGTGTTACCACTGTGCCAAAAGAGGGCCCTCTGGTGATGACTTCCAGCTGGGCAGGTCATTGCTTAATACCAAGGGATCACTTGAAGGGATTAAAAATTATATGGAGGAGGTATTGGATAATCTGTCTGTGCTTAATATTAGTAAGACACAAGGATCATATAAGGTACTGACTGAAGTGAGAGTAGAAATTGTAGAGGCACTCATCATAATATTCCTCAATCTCCCTTAAGTTCAATGTGAGTCCAGAACTGGAGATTTGCAAATTTACATTCTTATTTTAAAAAGTGTACAGAGACAATTACGGGTATTACTTTGGTGGCATCTTGTAGTATTTGCCACTGATGCAATATATGTTTCATTGTAAGGACTGGAAAAATGCTGGTTACTCACCACCAGTACAGTCGGTTCTGCTATGATGTGGTATTTCCATTTTTGTGTAACCCCGCGTTATAAGAAAGTCACTTAATAGCAGCATCATTTAAATTAATGGGGCTGGAATTGCATTATAACCAATATATGCTTTAAAAGTTTGCACTTTAGAAACAGTGTTCCTAATTCATCAATTGAGTTAAAGTGACTTCGTGTAAATGAAATGCATGTTACAGCAGAACAACCTGTATCTCTATCATTGACATTGCTTGTTCAGCTGGCTGAACAACATCAGTTAATGATCATATCAGTGAATGAGCTCAAGTGGATCACACTGCTCATGCTTGTTCACAGTATTTACGTCTTCTTGCAAATCTGGTGAACTCTATCTGTCTTTAATGATGACAGAAGTGTTTTCCAGATTTGACAATCTTAATTCACAATGAATCATGAAATGTTCAATCCCTTTTGAGGCTTCTGGCAACCACACTACTGACTGAGACATAGTTGTGTTCCTGATTATACCTAAGTGTCTCGAATATATTTTTTCCAATACATCTTCCTAAAACAAAATTAGGATAACTAAACTTTTGACGTAATTTAGTAAATTGTCCATGATTGTGAAATACTGTCAGTGTTAAAAGTATATGACTTCTGGTCTGGTGATTTTTCAACACGATACCAGCAAATGGTATCACACTGTTGGTCACTCTTCAGCTCTTGTCAAATTTGATTCAGCCTCCCTTTTGATTTGCTGACTACTGTTGCATCTTGGTCATATGAAACACTTCTTTGATGTCATTGCATGTAACCAAAAAGCTTATTTCTAATTCCAGGATCTGTAATAAAACTAATAAATCCAATGATATGTTAAGCCATTGCCACTTGACTGATTGGATAACCACAGTTTATTCCTGGGTCAGCATGTCAACATGATTTTTCAGACCAGTTTGTTATGGACCACTTGCACTCTTGAAACCAATGGGATTTCTCCTGCCTTAAAGAAGTTGAGTTCCAAACATACATGCTGTCTCAAAAGTGATCGGGTTTTGATTGCAGGCACCATTACTGAAACTAACTTCATATTTCAGATTTAGTTTGTGTTGAATTTAATCGTTGCCATGATGGGAATTGAATCCGTGTTCCCAGCATATCAGTCTGGGAATCTGGTTTACTAGTCCAGTAACATTACAACTGTGCCACCACCTCTCCCTGAAATCCCCTCTGGGACCAAGATAAGGAGAATCTTTTAATCCTAGGATTTCAATCTGTGGAATTATCTAACCCAGAGGGCCCTGAAATGGGAGATGGAAATTGGATGAGAAAGTGGAACTGAAGTCAGGAATCGCCAGGATCTTATTCAGTGGTGGTTGGCAGGCTTGTCCTGTCTACTTCTGTTCATATTAGTCATTCACCAGTTAGCAAGGCCATACAGTTTTTGAGGGATTAGGAGAGTGGAAGGAGACTGTGAATTCTCCAGTGTAACAAAAAGAATGCACAACCACCTTTGGGTTTCTCCAGTAATTTCCAATCTACACATTTAGTACTGTATTCTGCCTTCATACGTTTAGCCTCACTAAATAGGGTTTCACAGCTGCTGCTTTTTTCCAGATTCCCATCCATCAGATGAGAAATGATGCCTTTGATAATTTGCTTGGGGCATTGTTGCTTGCCGGATCATACATAATACCAGAGGTGAGTGTGCAACCTTCAGTTAGTTTAGATGTCGGATTCTGTTCATGAACTTTGACTTGCATTCCTCAATTTTTCTTCAATTATATAGGTTGGTCTGTATTTTCAAGGCAAATTATTCAGAGGAAATCGGGTGAAAAAAATTAATGCAATGAGTCTTACTGCATTTTCTTCGCCTAACATGAAACCACTTGTCAATGCTGAATTGGACATTTTTGGTAAGTTACACTTGTACCTCAATAATTTTCCAATTTTGAGCACCATCTTTCTTTCTTTGACATAATGGGGAATTAACAGGAGTTGTTCTTCTTGACGATGAAAATATTACGATGAAATTCAACAGAGGCTCTTAAAATCATGAGTGTAGAATTACTGGAGAAAAAGTTAATATTGACACAGGTCTGTGTTTAGTTACTTCAAAGCCAAGCCAAGCTAGATCACTTAAGTGTTAATCTGTCTGTTTCAAACAGGAGTTTCTGCAACTATCTTTGAAAGACTTGACTGAAAAGTGAACCTCAGCAAATAGAACAGGCCAGAGAGCAGAATCCCACATTTTTAAATTGTACCAGAGCATTACTGATGGGGGTGTGTAGAAGGAGAGGTGCTATGTATTTTAAGGGGGCCAAGAGGCTCTATAAGTATGTCCTGGGAATAACGTTCAGTAGCTAGGGTATTCTATTCATGGATTGTCATCCTAAGAATCTTGCT
The DNA here is from genome assembly GCF_004010195.1 of Chiloscyllium plagiosum. NCBI lineage: Eukaryota > Metazoa > Chordata > Chondrichthyes > Orectolobiformes > Hemiscylliidae > Chiloscyllium > Chiloscyllium plagiosum. Next base: position 40,255,723 of record NC_057719.1, read on the forward strand.
GCAGCACTGGAAAATGTTCACCAAACTCATGTGTACGGTCAGGTTCAATGAATGCCCTACAAAAGCGTGACTATAATCCACTGCACTGATCTGTCACACTATTCAATGCACTATGGCTGATTACTCATTCATCAGCTTTCAGATCTAATTCCCATCAATTAAATATTTAATATCACTCTAACACACTTTTGTCCATCAAACTTTGGCTCACTTTCGGCAGTACACAGATGATTTCCATTTGCAGTTAGCATCTGATGAACAATAAGTGATATCAGGGAATGCAGCACATGGTGAACACTGTCAGCACCAAGTTTCACCTGGTCACCATGTACCACCCGCTAAGTCTTCCGGTCCCCTTTTACCTCACACTATCTCAAGCAGCATATTTCTACTTGACCACCCGCGCCCCCCTCACCCCCTATGTGAACACCCACCATGTTGAACATCATCTCCAACTGTCTTCTGCTGCCTCAGCCCTGACACCTTACTTACGTTCACCATGGTCATGTATGCTGTGTTATGACAAACCATTGTGGTCATTGCCAATAACCCCATAGTGACTATGGCCCAGTCTTGGGACTGTACTGAAACATATCACCTGAATATGACCACTCCAGCAGATGGAAGTGTGACCAAACCCCTGGACTGTATATGGACATTTCCCTTGACTGACTGGACTGGAACAATCTCTCTTGATGTAACTGCAGATTATTCCTCTTGCTTAGACTTTGAGACATGGTCATTTGTTTGAAACTCTTGTGTGTGATTACTGCGCAGGCAGCTGGTACATGTATCAGGTATGACCAGTATAAACACAGCAGTGAAGAGTAAGGTGAGCCATCTTCTTATATCAGAGATACCAGTTTCTTATAAATATCCATCTGTTATATCTTTGTACTAGATAGAAATTAATTTAAATTAGGTTAACGGCAGATATAACGAAAGGTCTTAGTTCATTTGGCTAAATGATGAGCTTGCGCTTAAGAGTAGTGAAAATAGCACTGGTTTGATTTCAGTTCTTAGAGGTAGACTACGGTCCTGTTCCTTTGCCCCCCTCCTGGGAATAGAAGACATTGTAAAGCCACCCTCATTAAGAATAGCCAAGAAAACAGCTTGCGATGAAGCATCAATAGGAATTGAATCCAGAGCAGTTTAGGCAGAGGAAAGATGAAATGGTGAACAAATGTGTTGCAATGAATTTATGTTTATTTCCTTTATAGTCCACTGGGACTCTGTTTGGAGACCAAAGACGACAAAGAAATTTACGGTACAAACCAATATGAATCAGAACGTGGGATTGTTAAGGTTATTCCCAGGAATCACGACTGCAACGGTAACCTTCCTTTTCAAACATGTTTATATTTTGTAAAGATTAAAATGTAATTAAGTCCGCACATCAGAATTAATAAAGGGGATATGTAACATACGTTAGTATTTTTTTAAACAGTGGACCAGTACAAAATGGTAAGACAGCCCAAAGAATGAGCATTGGACTACCGGAAATGAGGCCAGAGAAGTAGAAATGGGAAGTAAAAAAATGGCAGAGGAACCGAATAGGTACTTTGCACCAGTCTTCACATTGGAAAACACCAGCAGCATTCCAGAACTTCAAGAGAGTTAGGAGCAGAGGGGACTGTCGTGGCTATCACTAAGGAGAAGGTGCTGGGAAGCTGAAAGGTTTGAAGGTAGATAAATTGCCCAAACCAGATGGACTACACCCCAGGGTTTTGAAGGAGATAGCTGAGGAGATTGTAGAGGATTTGTGGTGATCTTTCAGGAATCACTGGAGACGGGGATGGTCCCAGAGGACTGGAAAGTAGCTAAGGTAACACCCTTGTTGAAGAGAAGGAGGCAGAAAATGGGGAATTATAAGCCGGTTAGCCTGACCTCTGTTATTGGTAAGATATTAGAGTCCGTTATTAAGGGTGAGATTGTGGAAAAGTTGGTAGTGCATGGTAAAATAGGGCGGAATCAGGATGATTTCATCAAAGGGAGGTCATGCCTGACGAATCTGATAGAATTTTTTGAGGAGGTAATGAGCAAATTACACAAAGGAGAACGCTTGTACACGATCTATTGCCCGAACTAGATGGACTACACCCCAGGGTTCTGAAGAAGATAGCTGAGATCTTTGACAAAGCGCTGCACTGGAGGCTGCTAAATATGATAAGAGCCCATGTGTGAGGGGAAAAATACTAGCATGGATAAAGGATTGGGTGACTGGCAGAAGGCAGAGAATGGGGATAAAGGTGTGTTTTTCAAGATGGCAGCCAGTGAGTAGTGGAGTTCCACAGGTGCCTCTCTTGGGATCACAACTATTCACATTATACATTAATGGTCTGGATGAAGGAACTGAAGGCATTGTTGCTAAGTTTGCAGATAACACAAAGGTAGGTGGAGGGACTGGTAGTGTTGAGCAAGCAAGGAGGCTGCAGGAGGACTTAAACAGGTCAGGAGCGTGGACAAAGATATAGCAGTTGGAATACAATATGGGAAAGTGTGGGGTTATGTACTTTGACAGGAAGAATAGAGGCATGGTGTCTAATTTCATTCAATTACACTCATGTAAAGTGCCTTATTATATTCTATTGTTATGCTAAAGGTGTCTTATAAATATAAGTTATTGCTGGATATCTTTCTATCATATTTGCAATTTGTATCCAGGTAAAAGCATTTCTACAACCACCGATGGAAGGAATTGTGTTAGAGACTTATGGAATGGGGAATGCTCCAAATAATCGCCCAGATTTATTGGACGAGTTTAAGAAAGGCATTGATCGTGGAATGTTGATAATAAACTGTAGTCAGTGTTTGCAAGGCTCAGTTCATCAATCTTATGCAACAGGAAAGGTGAGTCACTTAATGATTATGAGTAAAATTTCGTATTGAATTTCCAGCTCAGGTTTATTCATCTATTAATATCAGTGGCTAGGGAGCACAAGAGTAAATAATCTTCACTATCAACTGATGAATATCATTACTTGATCCCAAAATTGATCGAATTAAAAGTAGTTTTTAGTTTATTCAAGTATGGATAATTCTGCAACCTGATTATTTAAATGAATGCTATGAGCTATTCTTTGGGCTGATCTGTTTGACGGAGTGAGGTACTAGATAGGAGTTGGACAATTTTACCTTACTCTTGACATGCTAGCCCATGCTGCACTGGTTTTCCAACCCTTTTATTAACACAACATTGAGCTTGGCCTTCCCTTCATACCTACCCAAATAGTGCAGCTGTAGCACTTAGCAGGGATGTTACACTTTAAAAATAAATTACAAAGAATCTCTTTTTTTTGTGAGGCATTTGGGTGGTTAATGGAAATAGTCGGAATGATTTCAACTATACTTTGAGAATGGACAGTCGCTGTGATAGATATTAGCATGCCTCATTAGTATGTTATTGACAAACTGCCAGTACCACAAGTGCTCTGCTGCGGTTCACAGGAACCTGGGAAGGTGGGCCTGCGCTGAGTCAACAGTTGGTATGGGCAGTAAGGGGCAGCTCTGTCAGCAAGCCACTTAAGAGGTAGCTTAAAGTAGAGCAAGCTTTCATGTTTCTACTTTGCCTGTGTTTGATGACAGATGCATAAGCACATAATTGAACCTGTAACTCCAAACGATTTTGCACAGGCTGTAATAGAATACTGTTAAGTTCAGTAGTCCTGTGGAACATGTGTGATATTTGTAATCAGTGTGGGTGGACACATTGGTGTGACTGGAGACTGGCTGAATGTTTTGAGTTTGATTCAAATTGGAAATTTGGTGTACAGGCAGAAGCATGTGCACGAAGTAAAATTTATTGCAAGATGTTAAGCTTGCTGAGATGAGAGTTCAGTGAAATGAGTGAGGAGGTGTTTGTTTATGATTGTATGCTTTGGGAATTACATTGCAAAGTCTGGAAGTTTGAAAAACATGAATTTTAGAAACGAGAACAACTATCATGAGAGATGTAAATCTTTAGTAAATTGTACAAAAATCAATCTAAGATATGGGAGGGGAGCTCTGCCAAGTGAATGCCAATCCTGTGGTATGTGGGAAGTCATGGACACTTCACGTGATTTAGACAAGTATATTATAGGAAGTGCCACAAACTGTAAAAACTTGAGCTTGTGTTTCAGAGCTTAAGCAACAGCTGGAGTCACTGATGCATCTGTGAGGTAGAGAATTACATAGCAACTTCAGAGAGATACAGGAGAAGAACTTGTAGACAGAGTAAGAATGAGTGATGGCCAGGCCAAGAGAGCCAGGCAGATAGTGCAGGTGTCCCTTGAGGTTCTGCTGAAGAAACAGTTTTCCATTATCCATTCTGGCGAGGGGTCCTCTGAAAAGTGCAGCAAGGGGAAGGCCCATGGAGGGAAGGAAGAAGAGTAGATAAACAGTTTTGATAGGAGATTCAGTAGTCCAGAGTACAGACAAGTGTTCCTATGAGCATAGACATGATCCCAGTAATGTATGTTGCCTCTTTGATTCCAAGGATGTCTGGGGGAGAATGCTCAGCAAGAGTTAGTGGTTGATGTTGGTACCAATGACATCAGTAGGAAGAGGGATATGGTCCTGCAATCAGAAACTAGGGAGCTTCTTCAAAAATTATCAAGCAGGACCTCAAAAGAAGTAATCTCCAGATACTCTCAGTGCTAAGTGTAAGTGAATAAAGAATTAGGGCCTGTGACCATTGAGCCACCATGCCACACTTGGATGAAGGAAATGAATGTACTGTAGCTAAGTTTGCAGATGACACAAAAATAGGAGGAAAGGAAAGTGGTGAGGATGACACAAAGAGTCTGCAGAAGGATATAGACAGGTTAAGTGAGTGGGCAAAATCTTGGCAAATGGACTGTGGGGAAAATGTGAGGTTATGCACTTTGGTAAGAAGAATAGAGGAGCTGAATATTACTCAAATGGAAAAAGCTGCAGCACAGGGATGTCGGAGTCCTCATGCATAAATCAGCAAGAGACTAGCATGCAATTTCAGCAGGTAATACGACAGGAGTAGAGTGGTGCTGCAAAAGCACAGCAGTTCAGGCAGCATCCGAGGAGCAGGAAAATCATCGGTTTTCCTGCTCCTCGGATGCTGCCTGAACTGCTGTGCTTTTCCAGCACCACTCTACTCCAGAATCTGGTTTCCAGCATCTGCAGTCATTGTTTTTACCTAGGTAATACGAAAGACCAAGGGAATGGAGAATAAAAACAGGGAAGTCTTGCTAAAACTATACAAGACACTAGTTAGATTACACAAAGATACTTGACAAGTATTTCTTATCCAAGAAAAGATATACTTGCATTGGAGGCAACCCATTGATGATTCACTAGGTTCATTTTGGGTCAAGAGGGATCTTTTTATGAGGCCAGTTTGAGTAGTTTGGGCCTGTACTCATTAGTGTTTAGAAGAATTCGAGGTGACCTTATTGAAACACACAAGATCCTTAGCAGGCTTGACAGGATAGATGTGGAGAAATTTATTTTTCCCCATTATGGGAGAATCTAGTATCAGAGGGCATAATCTCAGTTAGCACACAGATATGTAGGAATTTCTGATCTGAGTGTAGTGAATCTGCAGGATTCTTAACTGCAGAGGACTGTATAGACTGGATCATTAAATATTTTCAAGGCTGAGATGGAAAGAATTTTAATCAGCAAGTGAACAAAGGGTAATGGAGATACGGCAGGAAAGTGGAATTGAGAATTATCAGATCAGCCATGATCTCATTGAACAGCAGAACAGACTCGATAGGCTGAGTGGTTGACTTTTGTTCCTACATTTTATGCTCTTAATTCTCTTTTTCACTCTCTGCAATGTATTCACAACCTTTCCATAGTACGTTGCTTTCAACTGTTTGTAATACTCCAGCTGAGGTAAACTTAAACAAAAATCTGTTAGCAGGAATGATGTCAAAACCCACACAGACATATGTCCATTTGATCTTAAGTCCAATACCTGAACAACTCAGCATTCTGATTAGTAAGATATTATCCTAGGCATTAACACCTAGGACATTGAGGAACAGGAACAATATTGTTATGCTAAAGTTGAAAACAACACTAGTTAGATCTCAGCGGGAATATTATGTAGAGTTCTGGGCACCACACTTTAGGAAGGATGTGAACATATTGGAGAGAGCTCAGAAGAGGTTTATGAGAATGCTTCCAAGGATAATAAACATGAATGAAGATAGATTGGAGAAGTAGAAACTATATTCCTTGGAGAGGAGAAAGCTAATTGGAAGCTTTGGAATTCCTGAGGCAGCTAAACAGCGTGGATAGGGATAAACTGCTCCTTTCAGAAAAAGGATCGAGAATGGAAAGACACAGATTTAAGGTATTTTGAAAATTAAGCAAACATCATGTGAGAGCTCTTTCAAACAGCAAGTATTTCAGGTCTGAAACATATTGCCAAGAAGTGTGGAGGCAGGTGTTATTGATGCATGCAAGAGAGTTTAGATGATAATTTGAATAGGAACAATATTCAGAATTATGGTGAAAAGTCAAGAGAATGGCACAAATTCATTATGCTTATTCAGAGAGCTGGTCCAGACTCAATGGACCAAATGAACTCCTCCTCCACTTCAACATTTCTGTGAACATCCAAAGTTTAATATCAGTAATTTAGATTCCTGCTGATTTGGGCCACTGGGTATTAAATCTAATATTAATTGTAAGTAATTATTGCATATCTATGTTCTGTTCTCTTCAAAGTATTTTATCATATAAGTTTAATGTATTTCAAGTTGAATTTGTTTCATATCTTGTGAACTTTTGATTTCAGGCTCTTACTGACCTCGGCATCATTCCAGGACATGACATGACACCTGAAGCTGCATTGGCCAAATTGTCCTATGCGCTGGGCAAGACTGAACTGACTATAGAGGAGAAGAAAAGGGTAATTTTGTTTCAGTTACGAAATAATGTCCTGTGCTGTGCACATAATGCTTTCTTTTTTTTAATACACTTTAGATACAACATGATTTTATAAATGCTCTGAAAGGTATTTTCTTTATGCAAATCATTTGTTTTTGCTATTCATTCATTGGATGTGGCAGTAAAATGGGCAAATGTAGTACTTGCTGCACATTCCTAATTTCATTTGAAAAGCTGGGGGTAATTCACCTTTTTTGAACTGCTACCATCCATGTGATAGGTGCACCACAATGTAGTTAGGGAGGAAGTTTCAGGACTTTGACTCATCAACAGCAAATGAATGAGGATGTACTTCAGTCAAGATGCCTACAGGGAGAAACTTTTAAATACCTGGAAGCAGTCTGGCCAAATATTTATAGAATTTAAGTGGGTAAAGCAACATAGTTTGAATGTAGGCATTAAAGATAGAACTATATATGAGGCCCTTAGGCAAGTAATTTTCCAAAAAGAACCGAAACATTCACTCCCTCCCTTAGTGAAAGTAAGCAAGGTACCTGTGAGTTGCATTACCTTTTGACAAAAAAAAATCAGGTACACTGCTTACATTCCCTGCACACTCGGTACATGAGAAATGTCCAGTTTTCTTTTGGCCTTCTCATCTGCTTAGCTACTGTTTTTACATAAAGAGGAAAAAGTAATTCCGTGTCCCTTTCATCAAATTGCCTTAACCTTGACAATGCTTTGAAAATCATTTAGTAATAAACCTTCCATATGCAAAGAACTTCTTGGTAATTTCCAAATCCATTTTGATATAAAAATGCCCAAGAAAGCTGATGCATTTCTTGTCATCATTTTCTAATTATTAGCCTGCCAATTTGAATTAAAGAATGCCATTAGTTTTGTGCGTCAGGATGAGCCTTCCCTCTTATGTTATGAACAATGCTGGAGGAATGCACTATTGCTGTAAGTCCCACTATTCCTTGGCTCACAATATTAAATGAAAATATTTTTTCTAGTTTCCAGATGACCATTTAAATACATTATTTGTATAAGGCTATAAACCAAAAGATCAACCAAGTTTTATAATGAACACAATTGTTATTATCAAGACAAAACTTATTCAATAAAGATGCAATAATTCATTAACATACACAGTCAGTAACATAGAAGGATAAATTCAGGAAAACAGAAGGGAAATATCAGATTTCCCTTCAAAAATTGACTTGCTGAAGAAAGAAAACACAATAGGCTATTTTAGAAGGCATAAGATGTTCCAAAATCTTTTACATATTCTGGCACATGTGGTCAAGTCACTAATCATTGCAGAGGTATCTGTAGCTGAAAATGTGTTGCTGGAAAAGCGCAGCAGGTCAGGCAGCATCCAGGGAACAGGAGAATCGACGTTTCGGGCATAAGCCCTTCTTCAGGAATCAGTGGATTCCTGAAGAAGGGCTTATGCCCGAAACGTCGATTCTCCTGTTCCCTGGATGCTGCCTGACCTGCTGCGCTTTTCCAGCAACACATTTTCAGCTCTGATCTCCAGCATCTGCAGACCTCACTTTCTCCTCAGAGGTATCTATAGTCTTGCAGACACAAAACAACCCAAAAAAATGAATAGGTTTCACCCTGAACTAAGCTAGAGGGTTTTGTTCTCATAAGTTGCCAAATCAGCTGGGCAGTTCATTCATTGCAAGCTTTCCTCCAAGTCAACTTGTTCTGAGTAGATTGCTCTCCAACTGATCCAATAAAACACTCTGTCCAAGCCAGTGATTATTCAAATCAGACCTATCAGGATCAACAGCAAAGCAAACTGTTATTGCCAGCCTTGTGACTTCTAGAAAGCTTTGTTTAAAAACAAAACTCCGTAGACAACAATGAACTTCCAATGATCTATTTTAAAGACACTGCTTCAGGAATGCCCACAAAACCTGAAATAAATCAATTTTCCATAATCCATCAAGGTGTAAATCTTCTATGCAATAATAAATATAAAGTGTCTCCATAAAAGCATTCACATGAATACTTAGACATATAAGAATGCCATTGCAATTTAGTCTTTCTTGTTACAAGTGGAATTATGCACAAGTTTGTCCCAGCTGATTTGTTAGGCAACTGACCCCCACTGCAGTGACAACTGTGAATTCTGCCAACCAACACAGCTTGACTAGGCACAGCAGGTCATGGTATCAATATCCATGATTGAGAACTTTTCTCTTGCTGTGCTGTCTTGGATCACAGAGTGTTTCTAAGGGGTTCTTCAGATTTGGTTAAAAGTAGTTAAGAGAAGGCTTGACACAGGAACTTGCTTTAATCTGAATATTTATGAAGTGATCATCAACAAAAGGAAAAAAAAAGCAATAAGCCTCATGTCTTCCTGTCCTTCGGGGACCCCTCCATTGACGGCTGGTCTGGAGGCTTAGGTTCCTTCCTGGCACTGTTTGCAATCCCAGTCCAAGGTGAAGTCCCAGCTACTTGAAATGAAACTCTTTTATTCAGTGTAACATACAGCAAAATATAGAAAACCAAATACAGAAAATAAGCTGTCTTCAACACCTACAAGAATGTTCACAGGACTCATTCAAGGTCATACAGCTGTCGAATATCATCAAATCATCAACAATTTTAGCCCTTCAGCCCATCCAAACATATGCTCACTATGGTAGTAATGTCCTGCTGAATTGGTGTGGAAAATTTTGCCAACAGTGACTGCTGTGTGAGTACTCCCTACGCATGTTCAAAACATAATTTATACTTTACCGTGGAAGGACTATAATGGTCATCTCTTGCTGCATTAATAATCAGTTGGCCAAAATTTACAGGTGATATTCACATAACAGTATTCTGACACCTCCTTCACAAATTTGTTATTCCTACAACTTTCTTTCTCTCGCAATAAATGGCATCCAGGGTAATCCTTTGTATTGGGCTTAAAGTGTGAAATCATTTGAGCCCACCCCTGACTCAACCTCTTTTGGGGTCAGTGGGCTGATTACATCTCTAGGTAAAAACAATGAGGTAAAAACAATGACTGCAGATGCTGGAAACCAGATTCTGGATCAGTGGTGCTGGAAGAGCACAGCAATTCAGACAGCATCCGATGAGCAGCAAAATCGACGTTTCGGGCAAAAGCCCTTCATCAGGAATAAAGGCAGAGAGCCTGAAGCGTGGAGAGATAAGCTAGAGGAGGATGGGGGTGGGGAGAAAGTAGCATAGAGTCCCTGAGATTCTTGTAGAGAGAGGAGGAAAACTTCTTCAAGGCAGGCATCCTTGCAAGACAATTCGCAGTAGGGCTAAAATCAACGAGGTAAAACAATGACTGCAGATGCTGGAAACCAGATTCTGGATCAGTGGTGCTGGAAGAGCACAGCAATTCAGGCAGCATCCGACGAGCAGCAAAATCGACGTTTCGGGCAAAAGCCCTTCATCAGGAATAAAGGCAGAGAGCCTGAAGCGTGGAGAGATCTACAAGTGCCTTGAAGAAGTTTTCCTCCTCTCTCTACAAGTGCCTTGAAGAAGCTTTCCTCCTCTCTCTACAAGAATCTCAGGGACTCTATGCTACTTTCTCCCCACCCCCACCCTCCTCTAGCTTATCTCTCCACGCTTCAGACTCTCTGCCTTTATTCCTGATAAAGGGCTTTTGCCCGAAACGTCGATTTTGCTGCTCGCCGGATGTTGCCTGAATTGCTGTGCTCTTCCAGCACCACTGATTACATCTCTACCCAATATCCAAAATGAAAATCTGATCTGGTGAGTTGGGGAGCTGTCTTAACTCCTGTGATTAGATTAGATTACATTACAGTGTGGAAACAGGCCCTTCGGCTCAACAAGTCCACACCGACCCGCCGAAGCGCAACCCACCCATACCCCTACATTTACCCCTTACCTAACACTACGGGCAATTTAGCATGGCCAATTCACCTGACCTGCACATCTTTGGACTGCTTCAGCAGCCAAGTCTAACCTATGTTTCCAGTTGAATCACAGTTTATGCAGGTATAGAACATAGAACATAGAACATAGAAGAATACAGCACAGTACAGGCCCTTCGGCCCTCGATGTTGCGCCGATCCAAGCCCACCTAACCTACACTAGCCCACTATCCTCCATATGCCTATCCAATGCCCGCTTAAATGCCCATAATGAGGGAGAGTCCACCACTGCTACTGGCAGGGCATTCCACGAACTCACACTCGCTGAGTAAAGAACCTACCCCTAACATCTGTCCTATACCTACCACCCTTAATTTAAAGCTATACCCCCTTGTAATAGCTGACTCAATACTTGGAAAAAGATTCTCACTGTCGACCCTATCTAAACCCCTAATCATCTTGTACACCTCTATCAAGTCACCCCTAAACCTTCTTTTCTCCAATGAAAACAACCCCAAGTGCCTCAGCCTTTCCTCATACGATCTTTCTACCATACCAGGCAACATCCTGGTAAACCTCCTCTGCACCCGTTCCAGTGCCTCCACATCCTTCCTATAGTATGGCGACCAAAACTGCACACAATACTCCAGATGCGGCCGCACCAGAGTCTTATACAACTGCAACATGACCTCAGTACTCCGGAACTCAATTCCTCTACCAATAAAAGCCAGTACGCCATATGCCTTCCAACCGCACTATCTACCTGGGTGGCAACTTTCAAAGATTTGTGTACATAGACACCAAGATCCCTCTGCTCATCCACACTACCAAGTATCCGACCATTAGCCCAGTACCCCATCTTTGCAAGAGGTAGGGTGGGAAGAGGTGTAATCCAGGTAGTTGTGGGAGTCGGTGGGTTTGTAAAAAATGTCAGTGTCAAGTCGGTCGCCATTAATGGAGATGGAGAGGTCCAGGAAGGGGAGGGAGGTGTCAGAGATGGTCCA
>NC_057719.1:40268992-40284279 GCF_004010195.1 Chiloscyllium plagiosum
TCTCCAAAGTGCTCACCTACCTCTAATTCTTACACCTGGCCTGGTTCGTTACCCAGAACCAAATCCAGTATGGCCTCACCTCTTGTTGGCCTGTCTACATATTGTGTCAGGAAACTCTCCTGCACACCTTGAACAAACACTGACCCATCTAACGAACTTGAGCTATAGCTTTCCCAATCAATATCAGGAAAGTTAAAGTCCCCCATAACAACCACCCTATTACTTTCCCTCTTCTCTTGAATCATCCTCGCAATCGTTTCTTCTACGTTTCTAGGACTATTAGGAGGCCTGTAAAAGACTCCTTACAGGGTGACCTCACCTTTCCTATTCCTAACCTCAGCCCAAACTACCTCGGATGGCAAGTCCTCATCCATCGTCCTTTCCACCGCTGTAATACTATCTTTGACAAGCAATGCCACACCTCCCCCTCTTTTACCCCCACCTCTCCCCCTCTTAAAACATTTAAATCCTGGAACCTGCACCAGCCAATCCTGTCCCTGTTCTAGCCATGTCTCCGTAATAGCCACAACATCGAAGTCCCAGGTACCAACCCACGCTGCAAGTTCACCTACCTTATTTCGTATACTTCTTGCATTGAAGTATACACACTTCAAGCCACTTTCCTGTTTACAGGCATCCTCCTTTGAAATTGATGCCACGTTCCTAACCTCCCTACACTCCAGGTCCAGCACCCTAAAGCTACAGTCTGGGTTCCCATGCCCCTGCAGAGTTAGTTTAAACCCCCCCCCAAGAGCACTAGCAAACCTCCCACCAAGGATACTGGTGCCCCTCAGGTATCTTATTCTTTTGTTTTTAATGTTCTATGTTCCTATTTGTACTGGTTGTATATGTTTATGCCTCAACACTGGAGGATGCACTTTTTTTATTCATTCAAGTGATGTAGGCATTGCTGGTTATGTCAGTATTTATTGCCTTTGCCTAATTGAAAGGTTATATAGTGGTGGGTTGGCTTCTCGAATCACTGCAGTCCTGGGGATAATTTACATCTACAGTGCTATTAGGGACGAAGTTCCAGGATTTTGACCGAGCAACAATGAAGGAATGTTGATATAGTTTCAAATCAGAATAATGAGCAGCTGAGAGAGGAACTTCTAGGTGGTGGCATTCCCATGTATCTGTTACCCTTTTCCTTCTAGGCTGTGGAGAATGTGTGTTCGCCTCTGAACGAGGCGTATGCAGTCCAGCAAGAAAAATGCTGGAAAAAGGTTGTTATTGCTCACTACAAATTGCAGTTTAAGCTGTCAGTAAACCTGTTTGAACCCCTCAAGTAAACTGAAACCATGCTACTCAATTACTGATAACACAAGAATTACCTGCCTTGTAGCCACAGTATTTATGTGGCTGGTCCAGCTGAGTTTCTAGGCAATAGTAACCCAGGATGTTGGTATTGAGAATTTGATTCATTCTTATTGAAGATGAATGTTGCCTGGCACCTGCGTGGTGTAAATGTTACTTGCCACTTATTAGCCTAAGTTTTACTATTGTCCAGGTCTTGCTGCATTTGGATATGGACTGCCTAAGTATCTGAGGAATCATGAACAGTGTCACACTAGTGCAAACATTAGTGAACACCCCCACTTATGGCCTGATGATGGAGGGAAGATCATTGAGAGAGCAATTGAATATTGAGACATAGAGATGTATAGCACAGAAAAATAACCTTCTATCAACCAGATTTTCGAAATAAATCTAGTCCCTTTTGCCAGCATTTGACCTGTATTCCTCTAAACCCTTCCTATTTATATACCCATCCAGCTGCCTTTTTAAATGTTGTAATTTAACCAGTCTCCACCACTTCCTTGAGCAGCTCATTCCCTATACTCACTACCCTCTGCATGAAAAAATTGCCTCTTAGGTCTCCTTCATATCTTTCCCTTCTCACCTTAAATCTATGCCATCTAGTTTTTGACAGCCTCCACCCCGGGGAAAGGACCTTGTCAATTCACCCTATCCATGTCCCTCATGATTTTATAAACTTCAATAAGGTCATCCCTCAGCTTCTGATGCTCCACTACTCAGTGTCTCCTGATAGCGCAAACCGTCCAACCCTGGCAACATCCTTCTAAATCTTTTCGGAACCCTTTCAAGTTTAACAACATCCTTCCTACAGCAGGGAGAGCAGAATTGCACACAGTATTCCAAAAGTGACCTAACCAATGTCCTGTACAGCCTCAACATGACTTCCCAACTCCTATATTCAATGTACTGACCAATAGAGGATTGCAGTTGAAGTCTCAGTATCAGAGTGTCAGCTTCTGCATGACTTTACATAGGATAACTGTGTGAATTTCAGATAACCCATTTTTGGATCTGTAATCTCCTTATCCAGTTGCCAGTTCTCATTTCCACATTACTTGACATTTCTGAACAGTGTTCTCTATAAACACAAATGAAAGCTGAAGATACATAATCAGGAAATTTCAATAGGTGAGATTACCAACCTCCATGAACTCCTAGACTAGGTGTAGTGTTGTCTGCTAAAAATCAATAAATAAATATTTTTAATAAATAATTATTTTGGAGTAAATTTATTATCCTGCGTAAGGTTTGAAACAGCACCCTGGGATTACGTACAATTATCCTGACACATTTTCAACTTGTTTTTGGAACAACAAACATTTTAAAAATCCCAGTTAAAGAAGAATAAAATTCAATTTTAAACTTTTTCCAGTTCTTTGATAACCTTCCTTCAATTTGCCAAAATAATATTCTTGTGGATTGAAAACAACAAAAGTCACTGGAAACATAATCAGTTCAAAGAAGAAGTAACAACGCAGAGTTACCAAGTCTGATACCCATGAGGATGGCCTCAACCGGGATTTGGGTTCACGACAGACGACCCCACTACACTGTACTGTTACAACACGGGGTAAACTCTTCTGTGAATTTAAACCAGCCACACAGAAAAGCTCACCTTATGCCACAATTGGTTAAATTTCGAGACACAAAGAACTATCCCAAATACCAATATTTAAAGAAAAAATTTAACAATTTTATTCTTTAAGTCCAAAAGAGAACAATAAACAACAACTATTTATAACTGCTTTCTCCTAAACCTATTTCTACCTCTCACTCTACAATATTGGTCCAATAAATTCCCTCTTAAATTTATGGCAAATCACTTGCAAACCCAATTGTCGCCTCTGGATATCAAACTCTCTCTGTAGATTTCTCTAGGTTCGCTTTGATGTTCTGCTGCACAAATTTCTCAAGGACAGGTACCTTTCAGAGAGCTATTCTGCTGGCTGTTATGTTCATGCTTGGCAGCTCTTTGCTGTTCTCCCCCAACTGTTCAAAATGTCTGATTTTATACTGCAAAACATCAGAGCATTTCATTGATTTGATGTCATCCAAAACAGTAAAATTCAAATTCGATTGGAATTTGGTATCTGGGGCATAATTTAAACTGATTGGCCAAATTTGAATTTGTTTCATCCAAATGTTACACTTTTAAATCTTTCAGCATAGTCCATGCCAGCCAGAAATTTCAGCTCCCTTAAAGGTGCAGTACATGTCTCCAACTTCATAACAATACACACACACATACACCCATAATGTTACACATGATCACACTCACACCCTCATGTCGATACTCTCTCTTACTAATGCTGTCTCTCAGACAGACAGACAGACACACACACACACCTTCTCACAGGCATATACCCTGTTACACCTGTGCATTCCCTCTCCCCTCCCCCCTCCCTCTCCCTCACATGTTTGCGCACACAAATATAAATCTGTGGGCTGAATTTGTATTTGCAGATTTATATTTGCAGATATATTCAATTTTGTTCAAATAGCACACAATCTGTAGGCAGTCAGTCCATGTGACATTTTGAGTTCCTACTTTGGAAATAAAACTGGTCTGACTCAAGGTTGGAATACAGATAGACTCTAACCTCACATCTTTAATGCATTGTTTGAGCTGAGCTGTCACCTTTTTTTAATAAAACCTTGTTATCTTGGGAATGTGACTTGAAAGAAGTTCTGGGATTTACGTCTTAATGAATCAAAACATACAATCCATTCTAAGGGATTAAAGACTTCACAGCAATCTAGGTTTGTTCAATACATCGCATCAGTTGTATGACACTTTGAACTTTTTCTATAAATTCTGTGTCCTATGATCCTGCCTCACTAGCTACCTGATGAAGGAGCAGTGGTCTGAAAGCTTGCACTTCCAAATAAACCAGTTGGACTATAACCTGGTGTTAAGTGATTTTTAACTTTGTCCATCCCTGTCCAATATCAGCACTTCCACATCATCTTTTCTTTACTTTTCCATCATGTGAAGTACTTGTAGTCAACTTTTCAGGTAAAAATGCTTGTCGAATTATAGAACAACATTACTCCTGCTCTATCTCATTTAGACAGTTTCTTACATTGATCCAAATACTAATGTCTCTTATTCGCCAACACTATCTTTGTCTTTTTAAAGCTTTTATTTCGTTTTACTACCTTACCATGGAACAGAAAGTTTAATTTAAAAGACAAGTATTTCATTCAATTTGTTAGGGACAAAACCTAGATCAATTTGCTGCTTTTCCTTATGGATTTAGATTTAATTATTAAGGGTAAAACAGGGGAAGCACTGAAACAGAAAATGCACTAATGTTTGTCAAATCAATGTCAAGTCAGGAACTGTCAAAGAAAAACAAACAAAAATAGTATTAAACTGAGAGAAAAAAATGGCTGAAAGAAGAAATAAGAAAATGTTGACAAATTAAGATTTAACATTTTACAAAATCCAATAGTTCACCACAAAAGGAATGAAATTCGAGTTTTGTTTGTTTGATTTCTGGGCAAGAAGACTTGATTAGATTTCAAGGGGTATTTAAAGCTCTTTTAAAAGTTAGATTTTTCTTTTCTATGCTGAGTTGAATGGGCAAATGCAGCAATTTCATGAATCTCACAGAGAGGTTAAGGGCAAGGTATTATTTTCAGCAAGCTCACTCGAGTAGCAGTTGATTTATAGGGTACCTCTACTTCAGTAAGGTGCTTCACTAATTTGCACATCGAGTAGGGTATTCATTGTTCACCTGCTGTTCATTTTTTTCAGCATATTTTGACCTGATATTTTTATCTTGTTTCAAATGTTACAGACTTGGAATCCATTTGATAATATTTTATTGCTGTTGATGAAATATAACTTAAATATATTTACCCATCATTTGAGCAGATGCTGTTACATGGTCGTGCATGTTGTGATTTTGCAATGTTGAACTATTGAAATTTGTTTTGCTTTGTCTGAGATGCTGTATGAAAATCTGAGAGGAGAAATGAGCACAACACTTGGGAGTGAAAAGATCTCTCTTAAAGACAATCGATTTATTCAAGCTATTACCAAGTTTGTCAATGTCAGCTGCAAAGAGGTAAACTTTATACTTCAAAAGTTTTATTGTCCCATAGTTATAGAATTTACCATATAATTTCTGTTAAACTTATGATAAATATTTTCAATCGCTTTAAAGACTGTCATGCTTTTGTGCAAAAATTTTATGATCAGGAAGTTAATAGGTAGTATTTGACCGAGGAGAACCAGTTGGAGAGATGGTGAGAGCCCTGTGTTGCCACTTTGCACATAGAGTCTTACAGCACAAGAAACAGACCCATCGGTTTTTTAAAAATTGTAATTGTACCTGCATCCAATACTTCCTCTGGAAGTTTCAAGAGCTAATTCAGCATTTAACTGACCAATAGTGGACCTTCTCCAGGATCAAGGAAAGAAGAGCAGAAGTTCCACTGACAGTGAGGCCCTTGTTAATCATAGGCTGGCAACTCTACTAAATGGAGACATAGCTGATGAGTTGATAGTTGCTTCTAGAACAATATGGATGAGGGTTTTAAGGGGGCCTCAAATGGCTTTAAGTTGGATAGACTATATAAACCTTCCAGTCATGGAGCAAATCAGAATGTAAATGGAAAGATGATGGGGTTCACACGAATCATCATCCCCCAAAACTAAATGGCACCCACCATCATGCTTGCAATGTGAGAAACAGGGAGATTCATAGAGTCACAGAGATGTACAGCAGGGAAGCAGACCCTTTCGTCCAACTCGTCGATACCGACCAGATACCTTAACCTCATCTAGTGACATTTGCCAGCACTTGGCCCATATCCCTCTAAACCCTTCCTACTCATATACCCATCCATATGCCTTTTAAATGCTGCAATTGTACCATCATCCACCACTTCCTTTGACAGCTCATTCCATACATGCACCACACTCTGCATGAAAAGGTTGCCCCTTAGGTCCCTTTTATATCTTTCCCCTCTCACCCTAGACCTATGCCCTCTAGTTCTGGACTCCCCCACCCTAGGGAAAAGACTTTGTCTATTTACCCTATCCATACCCCTCATGATTTTATAACCCTCTATAAGGTCACCCCTCAGCCTCCGACGCTCCAGGGAAAACATCCCCAGCCTGTTCAACCTCTCCCTGTAGCTCAAATAGTCCAACCCTGGCAACATCCTTAACCTTCTGAACCCTTTCAAGTTTCACAACATCCTTCCTATAGTAATCAGTGACAAAGGAAAAGAAAAGGATGATAATCTGAAGGGAGAATGCAGAAAATTAGGCAGGAATTTAAAAAGGAGATCCTCAAGGGTAGTAATACTTGAATTACTCCCGGTGCTACAAGCTAGTGAGAGTAGGAATTGGAGTAGAGAGCAGATGAATGCGTGGCTGAGGAGCTGATGCATGGTAGAATGGTTCACATTTTTTGATCATTGGAATCTCCTCTGGGGTAGAAGTGACCAATACAAGAAGGATGGATTGCACTTAAATTGGGAGGGACAAATGTACTGGCAAGGAGATCTGCTAGAACTACTCGGGAGGATTTAAACTAGTAAGGTGTGGGGGGGCAGGGGGATAGTGAGGAAAGAGATCAATCTGAGACTGGTACAGGTGGGAAAAGGAGTGAATCAAACAGTCAGGACAGGCAGAGACAAAGCAGAGAATGAGGTAGGATTGATAAATTAAACTGCATTTACCTCAATGCAAGAGGCCTAACAGGGATGGCAGGTGAACTCAGGACATGGTTCGGAACATGGGACTGGGATATCATAGCAATTGCAGAAACATGGCTCAAGGATGGACTGGACTGGCAGCTTAATGCTACAGGACACACATGCTACAGGAAGGACAGAAAGGGAGGCAAGAGAGGAGGGGGAGTGGCGTTTTTGATAAGCTGTGCTGAGGGAGTGGCATTTTTGATAAGCTGTGCTGAGGGAGGATATTCCCAGAAATACATCCAGGGAAGCTATTTGGGTGGAACTGAGAAATAAGAAAGGGATGATCACTTATTGGGATTGTATCATAGACCCCCTAATAGTCAGCGGGAAATTGAGAAAGAAATTTGTAAGGAAATTTCAGTTATCTCTAAGAATAATAAGGTGGTTATGGATGGGGTTTCCAACTTTCCAGACATAAACTGGGATTGCCATAGTGTTAAGGGTTTAGTTGGAGAGGAATTATCAAGTGTGTACAAGAAAATTTTCTGATTCAATATGTGGATGTACCTACTAGAGAAGGTGCAAAACTTGACCTACTCTTGGGAAATAAGGCAGAGCAGGTGACTGAGGTGTCAGTGGGGGAGCACTTTGGGGTCAGCGACCATAATTCTATTACTTTTAAAATAGTGATGGAAAAGGATAAACCAGATCTAAAAGCTGAAGTTCTAAATTGGAGGAAGGCTAACTTTGACGATATTAGGCGAGAACTTCCAAAAGCTGATTGGGGGCAAATGTTCACTGGTAAAGGGACGACTGGAAAATGGGAAGCCTTCAGAAATGAGATAATGAGAGTCCAGAGACTCTATATTCCTGTTTGGGTGAAAGGAAAGACTGGTAGGTGTAGAGAATGCTGGATGACTAGAGAAATTGAGGTTTTGCATCAGATGAATACCAAAATATTTTGCTGCTAAAAAGTTTGTTTAATGTTAAAATTTTGCTTCTAGTCAAAGATTAATGAATGATTTTATTTATAACAAGTTTCTATCCTCTATTAAAACAATAGGAACTGGAGAATATCCGAGATGTTTTAACTCCTTCCTTGGCTTGTGCAGCTGCAAAGGCCGGTGATATCAATGCGTTGCAGGAGATACTGGAAACGGTAAAGAAAGGAAAACACAAGCAGCAATCAAAATCAATAGGTGTTGAAGTTACAAAACAAAATACCAAGTAGTGGAAACATTTGAGAGCATCAGATAGCATCTTTGGAGAAAGCAGTGAATGAGAATTCCAGCATGGCCATTTGTGAAAATTGTTTTGATGACAGCTCCAATCCTGAACTGTTAATACCTTTTATTTCCTTCAGTAATGATTTTTGACCGACTCAGTGTTTTCAGCATTTATTATGTTTGTTTTACAACAAAAAAATCTCATTAGGTAGCTTTGTTATTACTGAGTTTTCTGTCAATTTAGTCATCTTCATTGTCTAACATCCACATGGTTCAGACAATTTAAATGGCAGGACAAGAATTAATTTATTTAGAGCTCTTTTTTTCTTAGGTGTGTATTTTTCTGTTTGATAAACTCAGACCAGACTTCAAGGTGTTTCTTCAAACATCAGACTGATGAAGGTCACTGGACCCAAAATATTAGCTCTGCTTTGTCCCCACAGATGTTGGCAGATCTGTTTTTGTTTCTGATCTCCAGCAATTCTTTGTTTTGTTCAACAGTTAGGCTGTTGAGGTTGCTGACCTGTATTCTGAATAGTAAGTCCACGATAATAAGGTAAATTAAGGTGGAAGAAAAATTGTTAAATGCGTTATTAATGACAGATCATAGAACATGAACTAAACAGCGCAGGAATCGGCCCTTCGGTCCAGGATGTTGTGCTGACTGTGATGCCAAATTAAACTGATCCATTCTGTCTGCCCTTGGTACATATAGCTCTATTCCTTGCATATTCATGTACTTATCTAAAAGTCTCTTAGATGTCCCAATCATATCTGCCTCCGCCACCATCCCTGGCAGCACATTCCAGACTCCTACCACTCTCTGTGTGAAAAGAACTTGCCCCTCACATCTCCTTTGACTTTTCCTCCTCTCACCTTAAATACATGCCCCATAGTATTAGACATTCCAAATCTGAGAAAATGTTTCTGACCATCTATGATATCTATGCATCTCATAATTTCAAATCTGAGAAAAAGTTTGACAGTTAACCATATCAATGCATCTTTTAACTTCATACACTTCTATCAAGTCTCCTCTCAGCCCCTGCTGTTCTAGAGAAAATAACCTGAGTTTTCTAGCCATCCATTATAGCTCATATCATCTAATACAGACTGGATCCAAGCAAACCTCTTCTGCACCTTCTCCAAAGCGTCCACGTCCTTCCTGTATTGTGGCAATCAGATTTGAATGCCTAATCAAAGTCTTATGAAGCTGCAACATAACATCCTGACTCTTGTACTCAATTCCCCAACCAATAAAGGCAAGTATACCATATGCCTCCTTTACCACACTATTTAATTGCATGGTCACTTTCAGAGAACTATGGACTTGAACCCCAAGATTCCTCTGTACATCAATGCTGTTCAGAATTCTGCCATTAACTGTATGCTTTACTTTTACATTTGATCTCTCAAATTGCAGCACCTCACACTTGACCAGATTACACTCCATCTAACGTTTCTCTGCCCATATCTGCAACTGATCTATGTTCAATTGTATCTTTGACAACTTTCTACTGTATCCACAACTCCACCAATCTTTGTTTCATCTGCAAACTTACTAACCCACCCATCTAAATTTTCATCCAAGCCATTGCTATGTTTCACAAATAGCAGAGGTCTCTGTACAGATCCCTGCAAAACGCTACTAGTCATGGACCTCCAGCCAGAAAAAGAACCTTTCACCAGTACCCTTTGCCTTCTATGAGCAAGTCAATTCTGAATCTATATGACCAAATCACTGTGGATCCCATGTGTCTTAATCTTCTGGATGAGCCTACCATGAAGGACCTTGTCAAAAGCCATACAAAAGTACATATAGACAACATCCATTGCTCTAGCCTCATTGATCACTTTTGTCACCTCCTCAAAAAATTCAATCAAATCACTAAGACATGACCTGCCCTGCACAAAGCCATGCTGACTGTCCCTAATTAGATCATGCTTTTCCAACTGTGCATAAATCCTGTTCCTAAGAACTCTGTCCAAAAGCTTCCCAGTCATTGATGTGAGACTCACCACTCTATAGTTTCCTAGATCATCCCTATTTCCCTTCTTGAAAGAAGGAACAAAATTAGCTACTCATCAGTCCTCCTGGACCTCTGCAGTGGCTAGTGCGGATAAATAGATTTTGGTCAAGGCACGAGCAATCTTCTCTCTTGCCACTCTCAATAACTTGGAGTAGATACCATCGGGTCTTGGGGTCTCATCCAACTTTAATGCTCTTAATGCTCTCTTTTGATTTCAAAGGCTCAACATATTAGCATGCTCCACACTAATCTCACTATTTTCCATATCCTTCTCCTGAGTGAATATTGATGCAAAGTATTCAGTTTGGATCTTGCTCAAATCCTCTGCCTCCAAGCAATATTTCCTCCTTCCTCCTTAAAGTGGTCCTACTTTTTCCCTAGTTATTCACTTGATTTTAATATATGTATAGAATGCCTTGGGATTCTCTTTAACCATACTTGCCAAGGTCATTTCATGGTCACTTCCTGCTCTCCTAATTCCCTACTTGAGTTCTTTCCTGCTTGCTTTATATTCCTCACAGGCCCTGTCCAATTTTAGCTTGCTAAACCTGACATATGCTTCCTTTTCTCTTTTGACTAAATTTCTCAACCTCCCTCATTATCCAAGGGAAGCTTACCTTTCTATCCTTGTCCTTCTTCCTTACTGGAACATGCTGATCCTGAACTCTCAGGATTTTAAACAATTCCCACATGTTAAATGTGGACTTGCCTGATAACAACTCTTGCCAATTAACACTTCCTTGCTCCTGCCTAACAGTGACACAATTTGCCCTCCCACAATTTAGGACCTTGCCACAAGGTCATGACTTCTCCTTATTCATAGCTATCTTAAAACATAAGGAGTTGTGATCACTGTTTCCAAACTGTTCTCCCACTGAAAGATCAGTCACTTGGCCAGGTTCATTAGCCAATACAAAATGCCTTTTCTAGTTGGACTTTCCAGATACTACTTCAAGAAACCCTCTTGGATGTACTTAATAAATTCTACCCCTGTTGTTCTATAGGAGGCCGAGTAAATATTGGCAAAATTAAAGTCACCCACTATGACAACTCTGTTTTTGTTCCAATTTTCCATAATCTGCCGACATATTTGTTCCTCAATGTCTCAGTGACTGTTGGAGGGCCTATTAGAGTGATTGCACACATCTTATGTTTGAGCTTTACCCATATTGCTTCAGTGGAGGGGGCCCCCACTTTGTCATCTCTGATTGCAGATGTGACATTCTCCCTGATTAGTAATGCAACTCCCCCACGTGTTTTACCTTCCCCTCTATCTCGCCTAAAGCAACAACACCCTGGAACGTTGAGCAGCCAGTCCTGCCCCTCTCCCAACCAGGGCTCTGTAATAGCCACATCTTCATAGAGCCTGCTAGATCAGTATATGGGACTAAGCTCATTGGCCTTACCTACAATACTCCTTGCATTGAAATTAATATACTTCAGCACCTTAGTATCGCCAAGTTCATTTACCTACCTCTGTCTGTCCTTTCTTTGACTTACTGATCCTAATAACTCCCTTCTTCTCAATCCATCTACTTGCTGGCCTGCTGGTCTGGTTCCCAGTCCCTGCCATTTTAGTTAAAACCCTCCTGAATAGCACTAGCGAAGCTCCCTTTGAGGATGTTGGTTCCTTTCCAGTTTAAGTGCAACCTGTCCCTCTTATACAAGTCACTCCCTGCCCCAGTAGAGGTCCCAGTGATCCAACAACTTGAATCCCTGCCCCCTGCACCAGCTCCTTAGTCATACATTTATTGCTCCGATCTTTCTATTCCTTGCCTCACTAGCACATGACTCTGGTAGTAACCCAGAGATCACTACCCTCGAGGTCCTGCTTTTCCTAATTCCCAATACTCACTCCGCAGGACCTCATCTCTCTTTCTACCTATGTTGTTGGTACCACTGTGCACAATAACCCCTGGCTTCTCATCCTCCCCCTTAAGAATTTTTTGCAACTGCTCCAAGACTTTCTTGTCCCTGGCACCAGGGAGGTAACACACCATCCTGGAGAATTGAACGCTGCCACAGAAATGCCTGTTTGTGCCCCTAACTAGCAAGTCACCTCCTGTTATTGCTGCCTTGTACTTTGACTGTGCTCTGCAGCAGAGCCAGTTGTGGTGCCACAGGCCTGGCTGGTGCTGTTATACTCCCCTGAGAAGTTATTATTCCCCCCTAAATAATATCCAGAATTGTATACCTATTAGAGAGAGGGATAGCCACAGGAGACTCCTGAACTACCTGCCTGCCTCTCCTGGTTGTCACCCATCAATCTGACTGAACCTGTGGTCTGACCACCTCCCATAACTAGTGTCTATCACACTCCCTGCCCCATTTGCTCATCAATGTGTCCAACTGCTGCTCCAACCAAGCAATGCAATTTGTGAGGAGCTGCAGCCAGTCACACTTCCTGCAGACATTGTCACCAGGGCCACTACACTGCTTCCTGATTTCCCATATCTGCCAGAAAAAGCACACCACTTCCCCAACTGCCATCTCTGCCCCTTTACACTAGGAAGATGAAGGAATCTTACCTTGCCTTTACCTTGCTTACCTTACTCACTGAAGCTCAGTATTCACGTAAGCCCATCGTTCTACTAACTAGCAGCACAAACTGGTTGTTTAAATTCCAATGCAATCTTTACAAACAGATGAAATATCCTATAGGCTACAATAAACTTCCTACCAGCCTCTCTCAATCTGTCTCTCCTTTTTTGGTTAGAGGAGGACGGAAGGATGGAAACACCATGGTTATGTAATGAATGAATGAATAAATTCATAATACTCAAACAAAAAGTTTATACATCATCACTCACAGCGCCATCTGAAGTGCAAAGATACAGCTTCTTTAGTTCTAAGATCTTAGAAAACTGAAAAATAACATTTCTAGCATTGCAAAAATAAAAGTCCAGAACAGCAGTCTTCCAACCCACACCACACTACCACTTGCCTTCGGGCTGCACGAGACCTTGGCTCCAGACTGCTCTGATCTTCACCTTGAGGATCATGAGGCCTGGGAGATAACTCCAGACTGTCACCCTGGGTCAAGAGGATGCCACACAGGTACAGCTCCGCTACGCTAAGAAGCTGGGCCAGGAGGCCACTATGCCAGGCAGGGAGGTTGCCACCCCAGGCTGTAAGTTGACTGGAGGCTGGGAGTCGAACATAATGTGAATATCCAAATCATGATGAATTGAGTCATTCTATCAGAGTTTGGTGTTATACTTATTTTTAGATTCCTGCCTGCAAGTCCACTTGTAATATCCTAACCACAATGTTGGAGCCCCTTTGCCACATGAATTGCAGAAGTACAAGAAGGTCAAACATCACCTTCTCCACAGACAACAGGGCTTTGGTAATAATTCCTGGTATTGCACATGTCAAGGGTCCAGTCCCAGCAATGCTGTCATGTAATGTCTGGGGTTTACTGTTCCTTGACACCCGGTGGGTGGGTCTTCCTTGCTCTGCTGATCAGTCGAGATGATTTAGCTAACTTCTTTCAGAATGTTGCTCTCTGCCACTGTCTATTGAATTCATTAACATTCTATTAAAAAGACCAAAAATAATGAAACAAATATTTTTCCAAAGGTAAATTTACAATCCATGTTTTCTCAGACACTTTAACTTCAAAACAAATTCTTTACAGGGTGGAAACTTGTCCGGTGAGGATTATGATGGACGAACCCCATTACATGTGGCAACTCATGAGGGACACTATGAAGTTGTATTATACTTGCTGAAACGTGGAGCCACTATTTATACAAAAGATCAGAATGGTAATACTCCACTGAAGAATGCAGTGAAACGCAGGTACAGTTAACTTTTGGGGCAAATAAACAATAAACTACAAGTCACAATCATTGAAATCTAATTCATTGTGTGATGGGCATTTGTGGATTTCATTCCCTCACTTCACTAAATTCAGGAATTCAGCACAGATCTTTCTTGAATGTTTGCATAAGTGCTATTAAAGATGATAGGGGAAAATCAGGTGGCTTGTGATAGGGGATGGTGTAAAGATTGAGTACTGCAGTTTACCTTGCTTCACTGCTTCAGTTCAGATAACCTGACTTCTCCATATCTTTTGTCTACACCATTGCCTGCAGGGCCATATTGGGAATTGTATACCTGAAGAGCCCATGATGAAAGGACATTTGGCTCCTCAGAAGAAAGAAATTGCTTTGTCGTTGTTTCATTTTGAACATAAAATTAGCTTCTCATATTCTACCGGAAATACAACATAGAACATAGAACATTGTAGTGGAGCACAGGCCCTACGGCTCTTGATGTTTCACTAATCTGTGCAACCAATCAGAAGCCTATCTAATCTACACTATTCCATTTTCATCCGTATGTTTATCTAATGATCATTTAAATGTCCTTAAAGTTGGTGAGTCTACTACTGTTGCAGGCAGTGCATTCCATGTCCCTACTACTCTCTGAGTAAAGAAACTACCTCTGACATCTGTCACCCCTCAATTTAAAACTATGTCCCCTCATGCTAGCCATCAACATGTGAGGAAAAAGGTCCTCACTGTCCACCCTATCTAACCCCCTTAGTCCCATCATTTAGTCCCAAAATGATGGGACTAATCAGCAGGTCTGACAGCATCTGAAATTTTGGGAAAGATCATTAATTAGAGTCATAGAGTCATAGAGATGTACAGCGTGGAAACAGACCCTTCGGTCCAACCCGTCCATGCCGACCAGATACCTCAACCTAATCTAGTCACACCTGCTAGCACCTGGCCCAAATCCCTCCAAACTCTTCCTATTCATATACCCATCAAAATGCCTCTTAAATGTTGCAATTGTACCAGCCTCCTCCACTTCCTCTGGCAGCTCATTCCATACACGTACTACCCTCTATGTGAAAAAGTTGCCTCTTAGGTCTCTTTTATATCTTCCCACTCACCCTAAACCTATGCCCTCTAGTTCTGGACTCACCCACCCCAGGGAAAAGACTTTGTCTATTTATCCTATCCATGCCCCTCATAATTTTGTAAACCTCTATAAGGTCACCCCTCAGCCTCCGACGCTCCAGGGAAAACAGCCCCAG
>NC_057719.1:40285477-40301968 GCF_004010195.1 Chiloscyllium plagiosum
TCTATTTGCCAAAGCTATCTCGTGTCCCCTTTTTGCCCTCCTGATTTCCCTCTTAAGTATACTCCTACTTCCTTTATACTCTTCTAAGGATTCACTCGATCTATCCTGTCTATACCTGACATATGCTTCCTTCTTTTTCTTAACCAAACCCTCAATTTCTTTAGTCATTCAGCATTCCCTATACCTACCAGCCTTCCCTTTCACCCTGACAGGAATATACTTTCTCTGGATTCTTGTTATCTCATTTCTGAAGGCTTCCCATTTCCCAGCCGTCCCTTTACCTGAGAACATCTGTCTCCAATCAGCTTTCGAAAAGAGGCAGGCAAGTACTGAAAATAGGAGGTCTTGCTGGTTTTCTGCACAAATGAACATAGGTTCAATAGCTAGGTGGATCCCAGTATATGAAGGAATTAACGATGACTTGGAGGCTAATTTCTTCTGGCTATTACAACAATTCTACAAGTGTTTGGCAATTCAAAACAACAACAGAGAATATCAATGTTTACTGGGAGAGGAGTAACGTGGCAAGTGATGGTGTTTTTTTTTTGTAGACCACTGATTCTGCATGATCAATTTTTCCCTGACGTCGATGCATGGGAAGGTATTCCCTTCAAATACACTATGCTTGTTGAAGGAGTAGAGGTCATGTAGAGCAGGACCAATTGCTGGAAGATGGAGGATGGAATCAGAAGGAGTACTTTCCTCTACTCCAGAGACCCGAGCGAAAACTCTGCTGGTTAAGGTTTAAATCCCAAAAGAGCAGCTGGTGGAATTAGCATTCTATAAAAATCTGTAACTAAAATTCTAATTATGATTATGAACCACTGTCAATTGTAGGAAAAATTGAACTAGGGGAAAGAGAACTACTATCCTTACCTGGTCCAGCTGACATGTGACTCCAAACTCAGCAATGTGCTTGACTTAACTATCCTCTGAAATGACTTTGCAAGTGGTTCAGTTGTGCAACTGTGAGAAAGGAAAAGAGGAATGAAATCCGGTGAACCATGCAGCATTGACTAAAACAGCAGAAACGATAAAAAATAAACAAAATCCTGTTAACCCATGCAAAGTTATCCTCCGAAAATCTGGGGCTAAGGCCAAAATTGGGAGACTTGCTTCATAGTCTTGCTTCATAGACCTGCTTCAAGTAACAGCATGACATAGTCGTACTCATGGAATCCTACCTTACAGACAGTATCCCAGGCACCATTATCTGGATATGCCCTGTCCAATCAGGAAAGCCCAATAGAGATGGTGGTAAAGTGGTGTGCAGCTGGGGGTAAGCTTACCTCGGAGTCCTCAACATTGGCTCTGGATAGCATGAAGTCTCATGATGTAAGATCACATGATTAAGGAAGCATCCAACTGAGTACCACATATGGCCCCAAGTTGCTGGTAAAATCAGTACTCCTCCAGACAACATTTGGAGGAAATACTAGAGTGACAAGAATGCAGAATGTACTCTGGGTTGGGGACTTCAATTTCCATCAACAAATTTACCACCATCTACACTGGGCCTGTCCTGCTGGTCGGACAGTCAATATCCAGGGATGTTGGTAATGGTGTCTGGGACAAAGTTATACTTATGGAACTATACAGACAATTGTGAGTGGCAATTGGCAGAAGCAAAGGAAAATATTTCATGTCGACTCTGCAAATTAGTGATTTGTTTAATAGAAATATAAAGGGAAGGAAGAAAATGACAATATTGGGAGAAATATAAATTACTATTTAAAATCACATTTCGCTATACGTATGATAGGGAATGAAAGTTAAAAAGATCTACTCTTACTACACCCTTTTTTTCTCAGTAGAAAATACATCATTTCCATAAATTATTTTATCTGATGGAGTTTAATTTAGATAAATGCAAGGTGTTGTATTTTGGTAAGATGAACAAGGGCAGAACTTACACAATTAACAGTAGGGCTCTGTTGTCAAACAGAGTGATCTCGGCATCAAGGTACATAACTTTTTGAAGGTTGCTGCACAGGTAGTGTGGTAACGAAGACATTTGGTGAGCCTGCCTTCATTGCTCAGACCATTGAGTATAGGAGTTGTGACGTTATGTTGTGATTGTAAAGGATGTTGGTGAGGCCACTTTTGGAATACTGTGTACAGTTCTGGTCTCCTTGCATTTGGACGGATATTATTAAATTGAAGGGGGTAAAGGAAAAGATTTACAAGGATGATACTGGAAGTGGAGGGTTTGAGTTTGTAAGGAGAGGCTGGATAGGCTTTTTTGCCTGGAGCATCAGAGGCTGGGGCGACCTTATGGAAGTTTATAAAATCAGGAGGGACATTGATAAGATGAGAAAGGTCTTTTCCCTAGAGTGGGGGAGTTCAAAACTACAGGGCAAAATTTTAAGGTGAAGGATTTAAGAAGAACCTGAGGGGTAACCTTTTCACACAGATGGTGGTTCATATATGGAATGAACTGCCAGAGGAAGTAGTAGATGTAGATACTGTTACAGCAGTTAAAAGACATTTGAACAGTGCATATTACATTGTCCAACTAGCTCAGAGCTGGATCCAAGAGTGAACAGAATCCCTGACACTCCTGTTTATTTTATTTTTAAGCAAAGGGAGAGTCCTGGACACTCCAGCTCCCTCAGAGCCAGCTCTCAGAGCGAACAGAAGCTCTGATGGTCCTGTTTTTTTATTACCCCCATATTACTGCCTAACTGCAGTAGTGCTTATTTTTTCCTCAGCATCCATGTTATGTGTGTGCAGGTGTGAGACACAGTGAGAGACACAAGGTGCACGAATTTTTATTCAGTTTCCACCACTAGGAAGAACAGAAATACCCAAGTGGCCAGTGACAAACAGTGCCCTTCACATCAAAGGGTAATGCTCACACTCCTGTTTTTTTTGTTGTGTGTGTAGGTGCAGGACACAGTGAAGAACAATGTGCAGAAATCTTTATTCACATTGTCCCTTGGTTTTTTTTTCCCTTTTTTTGTACACGAATCTTTATTCAGTTTCCACCACCAGGAAGAAAGGAAACACCCGAGTGGCCAGTGACAAGCACTGCCCTTCACATCAAAGGGTAATGCTCACACTCCTGTTTATATCTGTAAGCCAGGACTCCCTGATTGGACCCAGTTAACAGCCCTTATCAGGGAATTCATTTCCAAAGAGCTCCACCTGATTGACCTCATTCCAATCATTACACTACTATAGATCCAAGAGCACCGAGTAATAGGTAAAGTGCAGTCTCAGCATTTTAATGATCTCAAGTTTATAGAGGGTAACATGTAGGATAGAAGGTGGGAATATTGTGGGAATAGTCAGTTCTGGAGGTAATGAAGGCATGAATGAGGTACAAATTGGAGGCAAGAACATAAAATATTGCAGTGTGCTAACAATATAAGATGAATTGCAGAATCAGAAGAAGCACTACAAATTATCATAGATAAATTAAGATCAAAAAGTTTAAAATACACATTAGGTATGCACACCAGAAAGTCAAAAACAATGGTAACTGGAAGGAATATATTACTAGAGTGAAGATTGAAGAGGATGGTATTAATTCAATCTGTTCGTTTATTGGATAATGATTACAGAAGATAGTGGATGTAATGCAAAAGTCAGAAGTGGGCAAAAGTAGTTGACAAGATTAAGGATCAAGAGGAAACAAGAAAACTCAAGTTGGTAAAAAAGGAAAATCTCAGTTACACTTATTTCTGTTTAAACAATTTTATAGTTCAATTCAATTCTTTATTTTATTCCAAGCAAAATACCATCTTTATATTGATTTTACTCATTTCATAGTTTCAAACAACTCTGAATGAGACCAACTTAATGTTCTGAGTTTGTTAAGGATCAGCACTGGGGTGCAACGTTTTTGATTTTTCTTATTTGCCAAGTATTACAGTGTAACTGTTTTCTTTTTGCAGGCATACGAATATCATCAAGTTATTGCGTCAGACTGGTGCCCATTTCTCAAAAGAGGAGATTATCAATGTGGGCACCAAATTGTGCAGGTAAGATTCTAATTTGCCATGTACCTCAGAAACCTGATTTTCATACATTACTCACTTGGTAACCCCACCATCATAACATTTTTGTTATTGTTTCTATGACTTGTAGTCCCCTAAAATGGAAGTTTCCTTGCTTATGCTTCTATTTTTTGACAGTGCATGGAGAAAATTAATGTTGTCTTATAGGTTTAATTTATAAAATAAATATATGAAAATGTACACGCTTAAGAAGAATAATCTGTAATATTCTTCACAAAGAAGGAATTATTTTTCCTCTCCCCAGTCTGATCAGAACACAAAGGCCAAATTGTTGGTTGTTCAGGATCAAGTATAATTGACATTAAATGCAATTGTGTAATAACCTGGTTTTTGTACCACATTAAGAACTGTGTTTTTATTAAAATAATAGAGCTGTTTTTACTCTAGTTAATTCCTTTTGCGAGCTCACCACCTCAATATTAAGTTCAGCAGACAATATAGAATACACTTGTTTCCCAAAATAGAAGAAGGAGTGGACTATTCATTATACCATAACTCGCATATCAAGTTGCTAAGTATCATTTTTAATTAGAGTCATAGAGTCATAGAGATGTACAGCAATGAAACAGACCCTTCAGTCCAACCTTTCCATGCTGACCAGATATCCCAGCCCAATCTAGTCCCACCTGCCAGCACCCGGCCCATATGCATCCAAACCCTTCCTATTCATATGCCCATCCAAATGCCTTTTAAATGTTGCAATTGTACCAGCCTCCACCACTTTATCTGGCAGCTCATTCCATATCTTTACCACCCTCTGTGTGAAAAAGTTGCCCCTTAGGTCTCTTTTATATCTTTCCCCTCTCACCCTAAACCTATGCCCTCTAGTTCTGGACTCACCCACCCCAGGGAAAAGACTTTGTCTATTTATCCTATCCATGCCCCTCATAATTTTATAAAACTCTATAAGGTCACCCCTTAGTCTCTGATGCTCCAGGGAAAACAGCCCCCACCTGTTCAACCTCTCCTGAGAGCTCAAATCATCCAACCCTGGCAACATCCATGTAAATCTTTTCTGAGCCCTTTCAAGTTTCACAACATATTTCTGATAGGAAGGAGACCAGAGTTGCATGCAATATTCCAAAAGTGGCATAACCTATGTCCTGTACAGTTGCAATATGACCTCCCAACTCCTGTACTCAATACTCTATCCGATAAAAGAAAGCATACCAAATGCCTTCTTCACTATCCTATCTACCTGCGATTCCATTTTCAAGGAGCTATGAACCTGCACTCCCAGGTCTCTTTGTTCAGCAACACTCCCTAGGACCTTACCATTAAGTATATAAGTCCTGCTAAGATTTGCTTTCCCAAAATGCAGCACCTCGCATTTATCTGAATTAAACTCCATCTGCCACTTCTCAGCCCATTGGCCCGTCTTGTCAAGATCCTGTTGTAATCTGAGGTAACCCTCTTCGCTGTCCACTACACCTCCAATTTTGGTGTCATCTGCAAACTTACTAACTGTACCTTTTATGATTAGATTACTTACAGCGTGGAAACAGGCCCTTCGGCCCTACTAGTCCACACCGACCCTCCGAAGAGTCACCCACCCATACCCTTACATTTACCCCTTCACCTAACACTACGGGCAATTTAGCATCACCAAATCACCTAACCTGCACATTTTTGGACTGTGGGAGGAAACCGGAACATCCGGAGGAAACCCACGCTGACACGGGGAGAATGTGCAAACTCCACACAGACAGTTGCCTGAGGCGGGAATTGAACCCGGGTCTCTGGCGCTGTGAGGCAGCAGTGCTAACCACTGTGCCACCATGCTCGCATCTGATATATTCTGACTTTTCTGAAAAAATGTGCAGTGTGTAGAAGGGAAAGTTGACTGTTAACTGTCAATGCTGAAAAATGGAAAAGCGCAGCAGGTCAGGCAGCATCCAAGGAGCAGGGGAATTGACGTTTCAGGCATAAGCCCTTCTTCAGGATTCCTGAAGAAGGGCTTATGCTCGAAATGTCGATTCCTCTGCTCCTTGGATGCTGCCTGACCTGCTGCGCTTTTCCAGCAACACATTTTTCAGCTCTGATCTCCAGCATCTGCAGTCCTCACTTTCTCCCTGTTAACTGTCAATTCTCATCTGAACATTGGGAGACTGGAAGTTGAGAAATGGACATTGGGTGGCACCTCTCCTAAACCCCTAGAAACAGCTTAAAGAAGGGTCTATAAAAGTGAAGAAGCCTGAGTGTAAAGCACTTAAATAATCAAATCAAATCAAATCAAGGTCATGCTCAAGTATTCATACTTAGATTGGAATTTTCATGTGTACAGACCATGCACTGTGCATCTTCCAATTTGTGTCAATTAATAAGCAGTCTAATTACAGGCTTTTGATGGCAACACCAGTGGCCACTGAGGAAAAACTTATAAGCGACCAGGCAAAACAAGAGTGCCCCTGTTGGCTCCAGAAAAATCACATGACATGTCGATGATTCATAGTCGAAAAGTGTGGCATTGGAAAAGCACAGCAGGTCAGGCAGCATCCAAGGAGCAAGAGAGTTGACATTTCCGGCATAAGCCCTTCATCAGGAATGTCAATGGTTCATGTTGGGTCATTCAAACTCAATCCTGGATTTGTTACCATTAATCGAAAATGGAAGCTTTCAGTACAATTACTCACTGTTTTACTAGCTGCATAATTGAAGGAGTCAGAATAAGTATTTTGAATTAGTTTGAGGAAGTTACTGACCTATGGTTAGTACGATTTAGGTAATTATATGGTAGAACCTGCGCTTGCTGGGAAGATGTTCTTAATAAGAATCAGTTTTCCTATCTATTATTTGCATCAATTGATAACATTTTTGTCACCAGCAAGTGCACTATCTGTCATTGAATGGAAGAATCAATTGCAATTGGCTTCAGAGGTCTGCTAAATTTTTACAAGGCAGGCCCTCTCTGAAGTTTTGTTAAAGTTTTTTCTCACTTAAATTTAGACACACTGTGTGTGTAATCAGTTGCTCTCTGTGAAATTAGAGACATAAAGATGTATAGCATGAAACAGACCCTTTGGTCCAAGTCATCCAGGCCGACCAGATATCCCAAATTAATCTAGTCCTATTTGCCAACACTTGGCCCATATCCCTTCAAACCCTTATTATTCATATATTCATCCAGATGCCTTTTAAATGTTGTATTTATACCAGCCTTCACCGTGTCCTTAGACAACTCATTCCATAAATGCACCATCCTTTGCACAAAAATGTTTCCCCTTAGATCCCTTTTAAATCTTTCCCCTCTCATGCTAAATCTATGCTCTCTAGTTCTGGACTCCTCCACCCTAGGGAAAAGACGTTGTCTTTTTACTCAATCCATGTCAATTTTACAATTTTGAAAATGAAACCTCGTACTAACTTCGGATGCGAGAGTTTGCAATGATTGAGTGCTGTTATTGTGTGAGTAACAGAATTGCGTTGTTTACCCCATTCGTTTTTTTTCGTTAAAATATGCCCATAAATAGATGGATGTATGTTTGTGTAATTAGTTCCTGTTGCACTAGAATTTGGTATACATTTTGTTGCACAGTCCATACATTTTGGTATACATAGTCATACAGTCACAGAGTTGTATAGCACAGAAACATACCCTTCAGTCCAACTCATCGATGATGACCAGATATCCTAAATTAATGTAGTCCCATTTGACAGTAAATGACTCATATCCCTCTAACTCCTTCCTATTCACAAACTCATCTTTTAAATGTTGTAATTGTACCACTTCCTCTAGCACCTCACTCCATACATACAGTGCCCTCTGTGTGAAAAAGTTGCACCTTTGGTCCCTTCTAAATCTTTCCCCTCACTTTAAACCTACACCCTTTATTTTTGGACTCCTCTATCCTGGGGGGAAAAAAACCTTGGCTATTCACCATATCCATCACCCCCCCCCCCCCGCCTCATGATTTTATAAACCTCTATAAGGCACCCCTCAATCTCCGATGCTCCAGCAAAAATAGCTGCGGCCTACTCAGCCTTTCCCCAATAGCTCAAACCCTCCAACCCTGGCAACATCCTTGTAAGTCTTTTCCACACCATTTCAAGTTTAACAACATCTTTCCCATAGCTGGGAGACCAGAATTGAATGCAGCATTCCAGAAATGGCCTAACCAATGTCCCATGCAGGCACAACATGACATCCCAATTCCTCTAGTCAATGTACTAACCAATAAAGGCAAGTGTACCATGTGCTTTCTTCACTATCCTATCTCTCTGTGACTTTACCTTCAAGGAATTTTGAATCTGCACCCTAAGGTCTCTTAGTTCTGCAACATCCACAACACTACTCATATTATCAGTTTTGGATATCTGTTGACAACTTCTGCTGCATTTCATAAGCCTTCAGTTGAGCGTTGTACTTGAACATTTTGCCGGATGTTGAGGTTAGATATTGGTCATGGGCACATTTTATTTCCTCCTGTTTTTTAAAGTAATACAGTTTGTACTGTTGGGAGTATCAATGAGTGGAGAGGGTTGTCTTGCAGTTTTATGCTGAATATTAGTTCTGCATTGGATCCATGGTTTGAAGAAGTTTACAACTTTGGTATAGTACAGTATATAAAATCATTTAAACTGTTCCATACAATCTGTCAGCTTATTATCTATACTGTAGAGTAAGGTATTTTAAATGTGGGGTTTCTAATCATGCTACTGCTTTTGGACTATGGTGTTTGTAATTGTCTTAACACCACCATGGCTGGTGACCAAAGATGGATTCTGCATGCCAGTAGGCCTGCCATCACTGGATCAGTGGTATTCTCAACATAAACATCCAGGTTGACCAAGGCAAATTATTGAAATGATGCTTGAGTTAATGGATCACAGGGATGACCCATTGTCTGTGCTGAGTTTAGCAATGATTGTTGGAACTGTCACTTACCAGTTGGTCTCATTAAACACTCCCTTGCTTCAACTTTACTGTCCCAACAATGACACACAGGACACAGTGACTGTGTACCGAGTGGTTGCATATTTAGCAGGTTGAAATGCACCATAATGGCTTTAATTTTCAAGTCCACATGAATGGCATGCTTCACCTTTGTGGACAAATGACTGACATACACCCAGACTCTTGGCCTCAAGCAACTCCCCTCTAGAATCATTTTCTAAGGCTTCTTTTCAGCTATTGGCTTAACAACATGGATGTGGCCATCTGTGTTATGTTACTCAATGACTGTGAGTTTCAGGTATCAACACTTTACACCTTATTCTGATCCCTAATACTCTGATTTCACAGGAATGCCCAGTCTAGTCAGCCTTGCAATTTTTCGGTGTTTTTCTTCTTAGCAATTAGCTGTGTCATCTTGGACAGATACCATCTTAAACACCTGAGTTAATTTCATGTGATGCTAAGTGTCCACTCATTGATGTATCTGTTCCCATCAGAAGATTTGGTGAACTGAAGGAGATGGTCCATGGGAAGGACTGTGTCTCCTCTAAAGAAGACACAGTGTGGAGAATAACTCATGAGGGAGTGTGGAGTACTATTATAAGAATAAACCAGCTTTGGAAGGTACTTAGACTACTTCTGGTGGCAAGGTGCACATGATGATTATGCAGAGTGTGATGGAATCATTTGCACTTTCATTATCCTACGAATGATAGGGGTGGTACTGCAATGCCTAAGATCTTGTAAAACTTCTATCAGATCTTGCTGTCAAAGTTGTGCCTCTGATTACTGTGAATCCAATATGAGATGCCAAAACAGACAAACTTATCATACACTAACATTTTGGCTACAGTGAGAATTTTGGTCATGGGCCTGTTTGAACTTGAAGAACATAGAACGTAGAACTGCACAGAACAGGAATGGGCCCTTTGGCCAACGATGTTGATGCCCAATTAAACTAATCCCTTCTGCCTGCCCTTGGTCTATATCTCTGCATTCCTTGCACATTCATGTGCTTATCTAAAAGTTTCTTAAATGACCCTAATGTACCTACCTCCACCACTACCCCTGGCAGCACATTTCACACTCCTACCATGTTATGTGTAAAAAAAGACTTTCCCTTTACATCTTATTTGAACTTGCCACCCCCACCCCAAACCACCCCCCCTAAGTTCATGCCCCCTAGATTTAGACATTTCAACTCCGAGAAAAAGATTCTGACTGTCAACCCTATCTATGTATCTCATAATTTTATAGACTCCTATCAAGCCTCCCCTCAGCCTTTGCCACTCCAAAGAAAACAATCCGAGTTTTTCTAGCCTCTCCTTCTAGTTAATAGTCTCTAATCCAAACAGCATCCTGACAAACCTCTTTTGCACTCTCTCCAAAGCTTTCACATCCTTCCTATAATATGTTGACTAGACTTGAACACAGTACTCTCAGTGCAGCCTAACCAAAGTCTTATAAATTCGCAACATGATGTCCTGACTCTTGTACTCAATTTCCCGACCAATAAAGGCAAGTATACCATATGCCTTCTTCACCCCCATATCTACTTTTGTGGCCACTTTCAAGAAGCTTGAACCCCAAGATGCCTCTGTATATCAATGCTGTACAGGCTCTTATCATTAACTATATAGTTTTCCTTACCATTTGATCTCCCAAAGTGTTGCATCTCACATTTGCACAGATTAAACTCCATCTGCCATTTCTCTGCCCATATCTGCAACTGGTATTTTTTGAAAATCTTCTGCACTATCCAGATCTCCACTGATTTTTGTTTTGTCCACAAATTTATTAACCTACCCATCTATGTTTTCGTCAAAGTCATTTACTTATTTCACAAACAGCAGAGATCCCACTACAGATCCCTGCCGAACACTGCTAGTCGCGGACCTCCAGCCTGAAAAACAACTTTTCACCACTACCCTCTGCCTTCTATGGCAAGCCAATTCTGAATCAAGGGAACAGGAGAATCGACGTTTCGGGCATTAGCCCTTCTTCAGGAATGAGGGAAGTTGGTCCAGCAGGCTAAGATAAAAGATAGGGAGGAGGGACTTGGGGGAGGGGCGTCGGAAATGTGATAGGTGGAAAGAGGTCAAGGTGAGGGTGATAGGTCAGACTGGGGGATGCTGCCTGACCTGCTGCGCTTTTCCAGCAACACATTTCCATCTCTGATCTCCAGCATCTGCAGACCTCACTTTCTCCCCAATTCTGAATCAATATGGCTGGGTCTCTCTGAATGCATCTTAGTCTTTTGGATAAGCCTACCATGAGGGACCTTGTCAAAAGCCTTACTAAAATACAAAATAAAAGCCCTTCCCGAAGAAGGGCTTATGCCTGAAATGTCGATTCTCCTGCTCCATTGATGCTGCCTGACCTGCTGTGCTTTTCCAGCAACACATTTTTCAGCTCTGATCTCCAGCATCTGCAGTCCTCACTTTCTCCCCCTTTTTTACTAAAATACATGTAGACAACATTCACTGCTCTACCCTAATTGATCATCTTTGTCACCCATCTTATTTTTGAGCTCTACCCATATTGCCTCAGTGGATGAGCCCACCATATGTCGTCTCTGAAGGCAGGTGTAACATTCTCCCTGATTAGTAATGCAACTCCTCCACCTCTTTTACCTTCCCCTCTATCTCATCTAAAACAATGAAACTCTGGGACGTTGAGTAGCCCGTCCTGCCCTGCTCCCAACCAATTGCAAGTCTCTGTAAGAGCCACGACATCAAAGTCCCATGTACTGATCCAGGATGAAGTAGACAAAAATGAGGACTGCAGATACTGGAGATCAGAGTCTAGATTAGAGTGGTGCTGGAAAAGCATAGCAGGTCAGGTAGCATCCAAGGAGCAGGAAAATTGACGTTTATGGCAAAAGCCCTTCATCAGGAATGAAGGCAAGGAACCTCCAGGGTGGAAAGATAAATGAGATGGGGGTGGGGCTGGGGAGAAGGTAGCCAAGAGTACAATAGGTGGATGGAGGTGGGGATGAAGGTGATAGGTCAGAGAGGAGAGTGGAGCAGATGGATGGGAAAGAAGATTGGCAAGTAGGACAAGTAATGAGGATGGTGCTGAGCTGGAAGATTGGAATTGGGGTAAGGTGGGGGAGGGGAAATGAGGAAAGTGGTGAAGTCCACATTGATGCCCTGGGTTGAAGTGTTCCGAGGCGTTCTTCCTCCAGGTGTCCGGAGATGAGGGAGTGGCGGTGGAGGAGGCCCAGGACCTGCATATCTTCGGCAGAGTGGGAGGGGGAGTTAAAATGTTGGGCCATGGGGCAGTGAGGTTGATTGGTGTGGGTGTCCCGGAGATGTTCCCTAAAGCACTCTGCAAGAAGGCGTCCAGTCTCCCCAAAGTATAGGAGGCCGCATCAGGAGCAAGGATACAATAAATTACATTAGTGGATGTGTAGGTGAAACTTTGGTCCCTCCTTTGGATGGAGGTGAGGGGGGAGGGCACGTGTGAGTGCAGGTTTTGCAATTCCTGCGGTGGAAGGTGCCAGGAGGGGTGGGTGGGTTGTTGGGGGGCGTGGACCTGACCAGGTAGTCACGGAGGGAACAGTCTTTGTGGAAAGCGGAATGTGGTGGGGAGGGAAATACATCCCTGGTGGTGGGGTCTGTTTGGAGGTGGCGGAAATGTCGGCGGATGATGTGTTTTATGCAAAGGTTGGTAGGGTGGAAGGTGAGCACCAGGGGTGTTCTGTCCTTTTTACTGTTGGAGGGATGGGGTATGAGGGTGGAGGTGCGGGACGTGA
This sequence comes from Chiloscyllium plagiosum, assembly GCF_004010195.1. Taxonomy (NCBI): domain Eukaryota; kingdom Metazoa; phylum Chordata; class Chondrichthyes; order Orectolobiformes; family Hemiscylliidae; genus Chiloscyllium; species Chiloscyllium plagiosum. Next base: position 40,298,151 of record NC_057719.1, read on the forward strand.
ATGAGATGCATTGGAGGGCATCTTCAACCATATGGGAAGGGAAATTGTGGTCTTTAAAGTGGGATTCAGGATGAAGCTCATCTGCCTTACCGACAATACTCCTTGCATTGAAATAAACACACTTCAACCCCTTAGTACCATGGTGTTCATTTACCTGTCTCTATCTGTCCTTTCTGATTTATTAATCCTATTATCTACGTTTCCCTCAATCCCTCCATTTGCTGACCTGCTGCTCGGTATCCCAGCCCCCCTGCCTCTCCAGTTTAAACAATCCTAAGTAGCACTAGTGAGCCTCCTTGTGAAGGAATTGGTTCCCCTTTAGCTTAGTTGCAACCTGTCCCTCTTGTACAGGTCACTCCTTGCCCCAGAAGAAGTCCTATTGATCCAAGAACCTGAAACCTTGCCCCCTGCACCAGCTCCTTAGCCATACATTCATTTCTTGTATCTTTCTATTCCTTGCCTCACTAGCACGTGGCCCTGGTAGTAACCCAGAGACTACTAACCTCGAGGTCCTGCTTTTCAGCTAATCTCCTAACTTCCTGCCCTCATACCCCAGGGCCTCATTCCACTTTCTGCCTATGTTGTTGCTACCACTGTGCACAACAACCTCTAGCTGCTCACCCACCTCCTTCAGAATTTCATGCAGCCACTCAGTGTCCAACGCAGTTTGTAATGAGCTGCAGTCGCTCACACGTCCTGAGGACGTAGTGATCAGGTATACTAGACTGCTTACTCACCTCTCACATCTGGTAGGAGGAGCACATCACTGCCCCAATTGCCATCTCTACCTCTTTAGATAAGGAAGATTAAAGAATCTTACCTTGCTCGCCTTACTCAATGAAGCCCAGTATTCACCTAAGCCCGCATTTATACTAACTTGCAGCACTAAGGGCACCAAGACATCCATGAGTACAAAAATGTGCTCAGTCCTGTTACTACCGTGGTTTAAGGACTGGAAAAATCCATTGCAAGAACCTCCAGAGATCTCTTGGCGATCAGTGACGCTTCTGGATCTTAATCTGAATATTAAAGGGAATTAGGATTGGAATTGTGAGGGGCAGGTCATGCCTCACAAGCCTTATTGAGTTCTTTGAGGATGTGACTAGAAAGGTTGTTGAAGGTTGAGCTGTGGATGTGGTGTATGTGGACTTCAGCAAGGCATTTGATAAGGTTCCCCGTGGTAGGCTCATTCAAAAGGTCAGGAGGAATGGGATACAGGGGAACTTAGCTGTCTGGATACAGAATTGGCTGGCCAACAGAAGACAGCGAGTGGTAGTAGAAGGAAAATATTCTGCCTGGAAGTCTGTGGTGAGTGGTATTCCACAGGGCTCTGTCCTTGGGCCTCTACTGTTTGTAATTTTTATTAATGACTTGGATGAGGGGATTGAAGAATGGGTCAGCAAGTTTGCAGACGACACAAAGGTTGGCGGTGTCATTGACAGTATAGAGGGCTGTTGTAGTGGACAGGGTTGTTAAGAAAGCATATGGTGTTTTGGCTTTCATTAACAGGGGGATTGAGTTTAAGAGTCGTGATATCTTGTTGCAGTTCTATAAAACTTTGGTTAGACCGCACTTGGAATGCTGCGTCCAGTTCTGGTCGCCTTATTATAGGAAAGATGTGGATGCTTTGGAGAGGGTTCAGAGGTGGTTTACCAGGATGCTGCCTGGACTGGAGGGCTTGTCTTATGAAGAGAGGTTGACTGAGCTCGGTCTTTTTTCATTGGAGAAAAGGAGGAGGAGAGGGGACCTAATTGAGGTATACAAGATAATGAGAGGCATAGATAGAGTCGATAGCCAGAGATTATTTCCCAGGGCAGAAATGACTAACACGAGGGGTCATAGTTTTAAGCTGGTTGGAGGAAAGTATGAGGAAAGTATAGAGGGGATGTCAGAGGCGGGTTCTTTACACAGAGAGTTGTGAGAGCATGGAATGCGTTGCCAGCAGCAGTTGTGGAAGCAAGGTCATTGGGGACATTTAAGAGAATACTGGACATGCATATGGTCACAGAAATCTGAGGGTGCATACATGAGGCTCAGTGGTCAGCACAACATCGTGGGCTGAAGGGCCTGTTCTGTAGCTGTACTGTTCTATGTTCTATGTTCTATGAATTCTATTTTTGACTTTGGACATGGCATCAGCCACAGGCAGCTCCAACTTTGTAGGGGTATGTTCCCTCCCATGGGCAGTTTTCCAACTGACAGCATCAGATTTTTGGATTAATTTTTACAGACCTGGAATCAAAACACACAAGTTCAGCACCCCACTGGGTCTCTGTTGCTCCCAGCTTGGCAGAAGTTTCAAAGCAGCCGATTAGATTGTTGTCAATAAATCATTCAAAATCTGCACCACTTAGATTGTCTCTAAACCTCTGGGAAATAACTCATCTCAAAGCTGGCAGTTTGAGTGTCATATTGGAGTAATTCTCCATGTTCCTTTCATTCAGCTTGAGACTCCAACTGGCCTAAGCCGTAACCACTCTTTTCTGACCTTCTGTGATACCATCACTCCGAGGTCAAGGAAATTCTTTGAAAGGAAGATGGAAACCTTGGTAGCCAAGGACAGATGATGAGACAAGTTTCTATTTGAAGGTATAAAATGAGACTTCACAAGGAGTTGGATGCCAAATTGTGATGTCCCAGGAAGTCATTCCTTGTATATCCTTTCCCAACCATTCTTGCAGCATTCTGATTTCCTCAGTAAATAATGGAATGTGGCATCCAACTGTGCATAGCCTTTCACAAACCATCTGCAGTAGCCAGCTAGTCAAAGGAACCCACACAGTTCCCTCACATCTTAAACCAGGACCATTCCTTTACTGCTTTGATTTTCCTATCATTAAGAATAGTGTCTTCCTTGGTAATGAGATTACTCAGATACAATACTTTGGTCCAGAAAAGTTGGCACTTCTTTGGTTTCACTTTCAAATTAAACTGCAACAAGTGGGATAAGACAATGTCTCATCTTATGTCATCCAGATATACTAAGAAAGATTGGAAATTAATGTTTACTAAATCTTTATCCACCAAATGTGGGCAGGTGGCAGTGGCGTTATAGAGCGCAAAGGGCATTCTTATGTATTTGTAACGTTTCCTGATGCCTGTTCAGAATGCCATCTAGTGTTGAAGGTGGATCCCAGAGTTACACCAAGTGGGAGCTCTGACACGTATGGAACATAGTGTTCCACCAAGGTCTGATATTGACAATTTGGAGATAAATGGCATGTGCATTTAAGAACAGTGATTGTGCAGGTAGAGAAAACAACAGCAGAATTCCTTGCTACTTGAACAGTTCCAGAGTCCCGCAGAGTTTGGTGCACCTTGACTGCATGAACCAAGTTGAAGGATTTCATCTGCAAAGCTCATAATATGCTGCTCACAGCTCACCATACATATTTTCCAAGAATGCCCAGTTATCTCTTGGTTTGTTTGGCCCCACCACCATGGGTATTCTCAACTTCCTTCTCTGCACTGGAGTATCAATCAAGGCATGACCTATCAGAAACCCCAGGCAATGAAAAGTGTGATTGAGGACAGATAGGGAAGAGCTAAAAATGTGTTGCTGGAAAAGCGCAGCAGGTCAGGCAGCATCCAAGGAGAAGGAGAATCGACGTTTCGTGCATAAGCCCTTCTTCAGGAATGAGGAGGGTGTGCCAAGCAGGCTAAGATAAAAGGTAGGGAGGAGGGCCTTGGGGGAGGGGCGTTGGGAATGCGATAGGTGGAAGGAGGTTAAGGTGAGGGTGACAGGCCGGAGTGGGGGTGGGGGCGGAGAGGTCGGGAAGAAGATTGCAGGTCAAGAAGGCGGTGCTGAGTCCGAGGGT